>NW_015160395.1:30770-37860 GCF_001447785.1 Gekko japonicus
ATGCCACACCCCCTGATGTCACCGGAAGTGTGTCAGAAGGCAACACCCACCGCTCATGCTGCACTGGACTGTTTTGGATTGCTAGCTATTGGGGGGGGGACGTGCAAATTTGCCCTCACAGAGCAGGGAGAGCTTTTACCTGAATAAAACTTGGTCTTAAAGGTGCCACTGGACTGTTTTGGACCCGGGGGCCGGGGGGGGCTCTGCAATTTACCTGGTTGCTTCTTGCTCTGACTGAGGGCTGCTGGGAGCAGGGGGTGGGGCTTGTTGCAAGGGGCCGTCCCCTGGGCCCTTTACTGCCGGAGCTCCACTCCTGTGCGCTCCTGCAGGAAATGACCCCTGGTGAACACCAGCAGAAGGCAGAGTAGAGGACTTACATTGCCAAGTAGCGTCTAGTCAAGAGAGGGTCTGATGTCTGACCATGGGCCCTGTCGACTGTTCAGCCATGCAATGCTGGTGCCTTTTAGCAGTAGTTATAGCAAGGCTGTAGCCAGGAATTTTTCATTGGGGTGGGTGCCAGGGGGCGCCTGGGAGATAGAGGGTGGGGAGCTGGCTCCTCTCTGGCCCCACTGCTGAAGAGCACACAAGGAGGATCCTCCTCCTCCCTCCCCGCACAGGCCTGCCGTTCCTTCCGCAGCGAACCCCAGTAGGGGCGGGCTCAGCAGCTGCTCGGGCATCCTGGGCCCTGGGCCCAGTGCCTCCCAGAGCCAAAGCAACCCGCTGGTGGGTCTTGTGGTGTGTGGCTGTAGAGTGAGGGGGTGTAGCCCTGAAATGCCCCACTGTAGCCATGGGCCCAAGCTATAGGAAGCCTGAGCTCTCCCTAGAATAAGATGATCAAACTGAAGAATCTCCTGTCAGATAGAAACCACCAGACGACTCGACAGGCGGCTAAATTCTGTGCTCAGGTTTACAAGCATTGAAAATCCCTTTTGGCAGGATGACTTAGTAGCCGTTTGGCATGATTTTGTATGTTTTTAAGACTTAATTTTCTCTTTTTAAAAAATGTTCAACCCAACTGTATTGCTGGTCGCTGGCTTTTGCATTTCTCAGTCAAGCTGTACTGCTGGCCGCTGACTGTTGTAATAAAGTGATTGATTGGTTGGTTGATCAGACTGAGGCTATTGTGTACTTTGGTCACCTTATGAGAATCCAGGAGTCACTGGAAAAGACAACCATGCTAGGAAAAGTTGAGGGCAGCAGGAAAAGAGGAAGACCCAACCAGTGTTCCCTCTAAGCTGAGTGAGTGTGAGCTGGCTCACAGTTTTTTAGCCTCCCGCTCACACATTTTTGTCTTCGCTCAGGAAGGATATGGCTCCAGAGCAAACTAATTTATGCAGTCGCCAAATGGCTCGCTCACAACTTTAAGGCCAGCAGCTCACAAAGTGGAATTTTTGCTCACAAGACTCCACAGCTTAGAGGGAGCATTGGACCCGGCAGTCAAGGAAGCCTGCAGCCCTCCATTTGCAAGACCTGAGCAAGGCTCTGAACGATAGGATGCTTTGGGGGACATGGATCCATAGGGTCGCCATAGGGCAGAAGACAGAAGCAACTTGATGGCACTTAACTCACACACCTAAAGCATCTAAACAGGTTATGCTTGGACAAGTGTTGTTATAACTGAACACATGAAACTACCCTAGGCTGTATCAGACCATTGGTCTACCAAGGTCAGTACTGTCTACTCTGGCCCCGGTCACACGGGCCGGATATCGCGCGGGGGAGGCGTGGCTGTTTGCCCTGGGGCAAAATAACACGCTGTTGCGCAACCAGACGTCCCGTGGAGGTCCCGTGGAGGTCCCGTGGAGGTTCCGTGGAGGTCCCGTGGGTAGGGGGGAGGTGCCGATCACAGGACAATCCTGCAGCACGGGAAAGAAGCGGCGTGGTGCGGCAAACGGGGTTTTTTTTCTGTACACCGAAGTATGCGCATGCTCAGTTGGGTGCTTGTGCGCATCCATGGAGACTTGGGGGGAAAAAACCTTTTTGCAAGGGGACATGGGCGGGTGCCGGATGCCACCGGAAACGCGATCAGACGCCCGCCCTTGCCCCGCGGTTACCGGAAACTAGTACCTTGGAGGTACTAGTTTTTTACCCCGCATCTTCGGCAGGAAGCCTCAGGTGAGCCATGGGAGCTCTACGCTTCCCAGATGTGGCGCTGAGATCGTGCCCGGAAAATCTGCCTATCTTCTGTCTCTCTACCGTGGCTAATGTTCCGTGTGACCGCAGCCTCTGACTGGCAGGGTCTCAGGCAGAGGTCTACTGTGTCACCATGCTCCCTCTGATTTCCCTTTCCTACTGAGCAGAGCAGTTCACCTCCTGAGCCGACTATGACTGCTATAATCTTTAAATGGGCAACGGGTAGTGCAAGACCCTGCGTGGCTCCGGATTGCCGCCGAGCGAGGTTTCCTGTGTTAATGAGCGGCCCCTTGCATGTGCAGCTTAGAGGGAACACTGCCACATCACCTACTATCTGGTTAGGGTTGCCAGATATGGGTTGGAAAATACCTGGAGGCTTTGGGGGTGGATCCGGGAGAGGGCGGGGTTTGGGGAAGGGAGGGGCCTCAGCCTGGTACAATTCCATGGAGCCCACCCTTCAAAGCAGCCGTTTTCTCCAGAGGAGCTGATCTCTGTCAGCCGGATATCAGTTGTCAAAGCGGGAGATCTCCAGGCCTCACCTGGAGGCTGTGGAACTCCAAAAACAACATCCCGTGACAAAAATAACGAAGAGTCAATAAAGATAAGTTGCAAAAACGTTTACTGTAGTAATTTCTGTAGAAAATGTTCTTCTATTACCTCTCACACGCTAACGAATACTGCGCAATGAACAATTCATTTCACAATATTTGATTTATCTGAGCACATAGCAATCCCGATTCTTATCAATTACTACTTATCAACTCTTGAAGAAAACATTCCATGTTGACTGTCTAATAGCAGAACCCAAGGTCTTAGCAATGTTTTCTTCAAGAGTTGATAAGTAGTAATTGATAAGAATTGGGATTGCTACACGCTCAGATAAAAAAATATTGTGAAACGAATTGTTCATTGTGCAGTATTCGTTAGCGTGTGAGAGGTAATAGAAGAAAATTTTCTACAGAAATTACTACAGCAAATGTTTTTGCGACTTATGTTTATTGACTCTTCATTATTTTTGCCACGGTTGTTGTTTTTGGAATTCCTCTTCCTCCCGTGATCTCTCATTTTTGGCTCTCACCTGGAGGCTGGCAGCCCTATATCTGATACTTTCACCTGGAGATATCAGGGATTGAGCCTGGGTTCTTCTTGCTCTGCCACTGAGCCATAGGCTCCAAACTATTATTGGTCAGTGAAACCACCTTGTTGCCAGTACGGTAAAAGGTGGGCCACTGCTGGAAGTTGAAACTCGAAGTGTGGGGTGACCCAGCTGAGTGAAGCAGAAACCAGGGTTTATTTAAGGTAATTTCATCCAGGCAAGACAAAATGATAGAACCATGAAAAGTTACATGCCACTGAGTGTGATCCCTAGTTTGGCCCTCTGCTGGTGACCGTGAGGGTTGGTGGAAGCTCGACAGAGGAGTTGGAGAGCAGAGGAGATTTCCCCGTACTGGCCACAATGTCCATTTCCAAGCGCACGCCTTCCGTCCCCCGCCAAAACTTCACTCCCGGATTTCTGCTTTCTCAACCCTCCACCCTCCCCTTCAGTTCAGGGGGCTGGGAATTAAACTGTGCCCACTGTTGCTTGGAAGCTGATCTCTACAAAAGCCTGGAGCCAAGCAGAAGTCGAGGGGACCGGAGCATCCTCGATAGGTTCAGAGCCAGCGCTGGGTAGCAGGGACAGAAGAGACGGGCAGTCAGGATCTCTCTGGGACGCAGGAGGGGTATGGGAGGAGTCCTCTCTCAGCATCCGGAGCAAGCGATGTTGGCACAGATCTCACAGACTTCAGAGTCTCTGGCAATGGCCTCTGGAACCAAGAGAGACAAAAGAAGACCTTACAAACAGTCACGTCACTCAATGCAGTGGGGCCCCCGGCTGCCTTTGGAGGCAGGCTGGGCTTCCTCGACACCGCTTGCAAAATCAGTGCCACAGACACTCTCCCAGGAGTAACCCCATTGAGCAACACAGGATTGACCTCTGACTCGACTTGATTAGGATCAGTCTCTACATGATCCAAACTGAAGGAATATCTTGACGTAAGCAAGCATCGGAATCACTAACCCACTGATTCCCAAGGGTTCTCAAAGTAAGAGACATTCAGAGGTGGTTTGCCATTGCCTGACTCTGCATTGTGACCTGGTATCTCTTGGCTGGTCTCCCAAATACTGACCAGGGTCACCCTGCTTAGCTTCCAAGATCCAATGAGGTCGGGCTTGCCTGAGCTATTCAGGTCGGGGAAGCTCATTGGCATAGTGTATTCTTATCCAGCTCATGAATTTTTGATGCTCACATAATTCACAGGCCATCGAATTTACACTGACGCTTGGCCTTTGCGAGACAACAATTATCTGTGATGGAGAAGCGACAGATCTCCCATTAGTCTCTTTGAAGAGCCAGTTTGGTGCAGTGGTTAAGTGCGCGGACTCTAATCTGGGAGAACCGGGTTTGATTCCCCACTTCTCCACTTGCACCTGGCTGGATGACCTTGGGCAAGCCGTAGTTCTGATAAGAGCTGTCCTTGAAAAAGAGCCGTTTCTGTCAAGAGCTCTCTCAGCCCCACCTACCTCACAGGGTATCTGTTGTGGGGAAGGGAAGGGAAAGGAGTTTGTAAGCCACTCTGAGATGTCTTTGGGTAGTGAAGGGCGGGGTATAAATCCAATCTCCTCCTCCTCCTCTTCCTGGGAAGAGGGCAGCCCCACCCAGCAAGGAAAGGGGGCACCTACCTAATCGTGCCATCAGTGGTCGTGCTTTAGGCCTGGTGCAGATCACCTGGAACTCCTCGGGCAGCTTTGGGTTGTCACACACGCTAACGGCGCTGCGTGACCTTTGGGCGGGGAGCGCACTCGAAAAATCCTTGAGCTTCTTCACTGACTCCAAGGGGAATGAATAGTCTCCCACCTGTCGAGGAAAACACATACAAAAGATTAACCCTCAGATTCTAGCTTTGATAGGGAGGCACAGGAGATGGCTTAGGTCACAAGAAGTGGTTCTTTGTGCTGGAGTGGGTGACTCAGCATGCTGGGGTGTTGTGGGGAGCCACATCGCTCTATAGGTGTCGTCTCCATGAATAGGAGAGAAAGCCAGTTTGGTGCGGTGGTTAAGTGCGCGGACTCTAATCTGGGAGAACCGGGTTTGAGTCCCCACTCCTCCACTTGCACCTGCTGATGTGACCTTGGGTCAGTCACAAGCTCTGGCACAGCTGTCCTTGGAAAACAGCAGTTTGTGTCAGAGTTCTCTCAGCCCCACCCACCTCACAGGGTGTCTGTTGTGGGGAGGGGAAGGGAAAGGAGTTTGTAAGCCGCTCTGAGACTCCAAGTGAAGGGCGGGGTATAAATCCAATCTCTTCTTCTTCTTCTTCCCACCAGGAAAGGATGTTAAGCTGTATACCTATACGTCACCTGCAAGTTCTTTCTTCTTCTTCTTCTTCTTCTTCTGATGCCTCTCTTTGTCTTAACTGGGACTGCCTTCTGATCTCTCCCTTTGTCCTCTCTCTTCCCTCACATGGCCTTCCATGGAAACCCATGTCTCTGCAGGTCTCTCCTGCAGGTACAACGCACTCATACTCCCACACACATGATGCGGGCCAAGCTGGCCATTTGTGATAGGGAAAGTACTCTCTAGATTAAGCTTCCCCCCCCCTCTTTTAACTGCAACCTGAACGTGAGCGAAATCTACTTGAATAAAAGTAAGGCTGCCATCACACGCTCCTTTAGATCTGACATAGGTGCGAATGCCTGGCGGATCTAAAGGGAGCGATCAGACAGCAACAGCTGGGAAGCGTCCCACAGTTGTGGGCAACCCGTGCTGCTCCGTCACGGAAGCGGAGTTAAAAGATACCAGGGAAAGTCTGGTGTTATCCAGATAAGGCAGGCCATGGGCGGACTTTCCCCTGTCTGACCAAGCAAGGAGGCTCTCGTGCCATTGGGATCGTGTGATCAGGCCATCTGGACTCAGTGCCACCCCCCCCTTGCAGTGTACGCATCATCGCATACTCCATAGGGGTCCCTCAGTGCGGAGGTGAAAATGTCGAGACAGTGTGTGACTGCAATAAAAAAGGCCAATGCTATGCTGGGGATTATTAGGAAGGGTATTGAAAACAGATCAGCCAATATCATAATGCCCCTCTATAAATCAATGGTGCAACCTCATTTGGAATACTGTGTGCAGTTCTGGTCACCACACCTTAAAAAGGATATTATAGCTTTGGGAAAAGTGCAGAAAAAGGCAACTCGAATGATAAAAGGGTTGGAACACTTTCCCTATGAGGAAAAGTTAAAGCGCTTAGGGCTCTTTAGTTTGGAGAAACGACGACTGAAGGGAGACATGATTGAGGTTTATAAGATTATGCATGGGATAGAGCAGGTAGAGAAAGAGGTACTTTTCCCCCTTTCTCACAATACAAGAACTCGTGGGCACTCCACTAAATTGCTGAGCTGTCGGGTTGGAACGGATAAAAGGAAGTCCTTCTTCACCCAAAGAGTGATTAACACATGGAATTCACTGCCACAGAAAGTGGTGGTGGCTACAAGCATGGACGGCTTCAAAAGGGAATTAGATAAGCATATGGAGCAGAGGTCCATCAGTGGCTATTAGCCACAAGGTATAGCTAGGGGCTCTGGGGCAAGGGATGCTCTGTCTTCTTGGGGCTTGGGGGGGGGGGTCAACAGTGGGAGGGCTTCTAATGTCCTGGCCCCACTGCTGGACCTCCTGATGGCACTGGTATTTCTGGCCACTGTGTGACACAGAGTGTTGGACTGGATGGGCCTTTGGCCTGATCCAACATTGGCGTCTCTTATGTTCTTATGTTCTTAAACCACTAGGCCATTCAGGTTTGACCCAGAGCATATCACTGATGAATATACAGTGGAGGTGAACAATAGGTTTGACTAGATTTGATAGACAGAGTGCCTGAAGAAGTATGGATGGAGGTTTATGACATTGTACAGGAGGCAGCAATCA
>NW_015160395.1:38327-40731 GCF_001447785.1 Gekko japonicus
GGGCAACAACAGAAGGTGACTTTGGCCTCTTCTAGAGTATCTGGTTGGCCATGGTGTAGAACTAGATGCTGGACTAAGGGGAACTATTGGCCTGATCCAGCATGGCTGTTCTCATATTCTTGTCCAGGGCTCTTTTTGTAGAAAAAGCCCAGCAGGAACTTATTAGCATAATAGGCCACACCCAACAGCAGGAACTCATTAGCATATTAGGCCACACCCCTGACAGCAAAGCTCATTACCACATTAGGCCACACCCCCATGTTACCAGAAGTCTGGTTATCCGGCCACACCCACCTTTTGCTTGTTATTCTGTTTACCTTGTTTGTTGTCAAAACCCAGGGCTTTTTTGTAGCAGGAACTCCTTTGCATGTTAGGCCACACATCCCTAATGTAGCCCATACTAATGAGTTTCTGCTGTTGGGTGTGGCCTATTATGCTAATGAGTTCCTGCTGGGCGTGGCCAACTTGGGAGCCAGCCGGAACTCCGTTCCTGTGCGTTCCTGCCCCAAAATAGCCCTGCTTGTGTCATGTTCTGGGAGGACTGAAAGGAGTGAAGAGGGACAGGTGGACAGATCTGATGGGCAGGTGGGGTTGTAAAGGCAGGGACCAGGGAAGAGCTGTCATGGGACAGAAGGGCATAGAAGCTATAAAAAAAATTCTGACATGCAGACGGCATTGTTAAGTCTTTTGGAACATGATTACAGCTGCTTTAGACCACCAACAAGAACAGTGCTGTGGACGATGAAAAGGTCACCTTTCAGGGACGGCAACTTGGAAAACAAGTGCATGAATGAAACTTACGGAGTGTATCCCTCGAGCGGGAGACCGCAGGGTCCAGTTTGCCACCTGTTGCTATGAGTCTGCTATGTTTGCTAAGTAATAAAATAGGAGTTGTGTTCTGGTAAGCCGGACTTCCTAGGATCTGTCTGTTCTTTCCTGTACAGGAATCACTGAGACACTCCAAAGCATAGTCTCTTGATCGTACTTGCCTGAGCCTCACATTACTTACCTATTTTATATCTACATACATGTTCCAAAGAGAGATGAATGGCTGTCGGAGACAGAGCCTTCTTTGTTGTGGCTCCTCATACTTAGAATCCCCCCTCTGTTGCCATTTGCATGACAGTGCCAATGCCAACTGTGTTCTTCTTATGCACCAGAGGAAAACAGTCTTCTACTTCCAGGCATTTGTGCATTATTGAAGGCTGGTTGACTTGGCTGTTGCATATTTAAAATGCAGGCTTGTTTCACTGTTTCATTTTTGCCACCCTTCCGTTCTAATGATGATTCTGCTACTTTGTTCTTTTATACTGTGGATCTTTTGTTAATGTCAAAGAAACATTGGTGGCCGAAAGGGCCATCAAGTCACAGCTGACGTACGGCCACCCCTTAGAGTTCTCAAAGCAAGAGAGGTTCACAGGTGGTTTCTCATTGCCTGTCTCTGCGTCACATCCCTGGTATTCCTTGGAGGTCCCCCATCCAAATACTAGCCAGGGCCGACCCTGCTTAGCTTCCAAGAGCTGACGAGATCCGTCTAGCCTGGCTATCAAGGTCAGAAACATTAGAAAGAGAGGTTCACAGGTGGTTTCTCATTGCCTGTCTCTGCGTCACATCCCTGGTATTCCTTAGAGGTCCCCCATCCAAATACTAGCCAGGGCCGACCCTGCTTAGCTTCCAAGAGCTGACGAGATCCGTCTAGCCTGGCTATCAAGGTCAGAAACATTAGAAAATATTAAAGCAGGCAAGCAATCTAAGTCACTCACCACGTAAACTTGTAGTTAAGTAAAGGTAAAGGTTCCCTTGCTCAAAAGCCAGTCAAATCCGACTCTAGGGTTGCGGTGCTCATCTCCGTTTCAAAGCCGAAGAGCCAGCGCTGTCCGAAGACGTTTCCGTGGTCATGTGGCCAGCTTGACTAAACACCGAGGCGCACGGAACACTGTTACCTTCCCACTGAAGTGGTGCCTATTTATCTATTTGCAATTTCTTGCTTTCAAACTGCTAGGTTGGCAGGAGCTGGAACTAGAGACGGGAGCTCATTCCGTCATGCGGCACACTCAGGTCTTGAACTGCTGAACTACCGGCCTTCCACAGCCTGCAGTTCAGCGTCTTAACCACTTGAGCCACCGCAGCTCCTAACTTGTAGTTAGGGGGGGTTGAATAATAAATAGGGGGGTTTTGAGTAATAAATTTTTTAAAAAAGGAAAAAATGCTGAAAATAATTTGAACATATATGTTGTAACATGTTCTAGATACTTAGATGTGCATAGGGTTGGATCCAGACAGCCGTTGGTCTAGTCTTATCCAATTTCTCTCCTCATTACCATCCCCTATCCCCAATGGTTTTTGTCTATGCAGATCCCATGATTACCAGCATAGCAACCTTTTGGGCAGCCAAACAGGCTTG
>NW_015160395.1:40753-43613 GCF_001447785.1 Gekko japonicus
GAAACCTGACTGGATCTAACCCATCGTCTCCATCCCTTTTACGGAAGTGGAAACAAAAGTACTCTCTCTCCACTTTCTGCACACCAAGCATAGTTTTATAAACCTATATCATCCCACCCACCCCAGTTGTCTTTTTTTCCAAATTAGAAAAACCCTTTAAAAAAATTGTTCCTGACAGGGTCAGCTCCAGTACTTGGATGAGTGAACCCCAAGGAAGACCAGAGCTGCTACACAGAGGCAGGCAACAGCAAACCACCTCTGAATGTCTCTTGCTCTGAAAACCCCAGGAGGTCACCATAAACCGACTATGACTAGATGGCACTTTCCGCTGCAAAACAATTTAGCCTCTTATCTTCGGGAAGGTGCTCCAATCCTTTGCTGCTGCTGCTGCTGCTGCTGCTGCTGCTGCTTCTTCTTCTTCTTCTTCTTCTTCTTCTTCTTCTTCTTCTTCTTCTTCTTCTTCTTCTTCCTCCTCTTCCTCTTCACTGCACAGTTACTAAAGGCTGACATTGTTGCACAGTCACTTAGGAAGAGGTTGTAAAAACTACCAAAAATAACAGAGACCCACGGTCTATCCCACTCAGCACCTAGTTTTCCACAGCAGCCACTCACATGCCCCAGAAGACCACATAAGCCAAAGCCTCCCCCTTCCGTTAGTAACTGATATTCAACGATACATTGCCTCTGCACATGGAAGGTGCATATTCAATCATGAATGATATTTATTGATGAACCCCTACTGCATTCATTTGTCTTTTTAAAAAACTTCTAAACCAGCAGCGATCACCGTCTGCATCCTGAAGCCGTGAGTCTCATAAATCAAATACATGTTGTAGGAATCTACTGCTCTGGATCTATGCCCCATCAATGGCACTGGGTCTCGTGACTGTGAGTGTTACCAGAGAAGGCAGAGAAAAGTTCACCCCGCTTTCTTTGCACCATGCATGATTTTATAAACCTCTATGCAGTCTCTTATTCACCAAAAAACTCAAGGTGGATACACAGGGTTACATCCAATCAGTTTTTCCATTGCTGAAAGAGTAAAGACGGGGTCCCCTTTGACCACCAAAGAGGGGATCATGGGATCCAACGACAGGGCATAGAAGCCAAGGCCATACCCAGAGGCTGGCCACAGACTCAACAAGGTTTGGGGCCCATGTCCCAGTCCATGGAGTTCCACAGTCTTATTTAACCAAAGCTTGCTCAGCACTGGGCAGAATCAACCTTGCTCATAACACACCTGCATGGGACCTGCATGGAGAAAAGCCACATGAGATGGGGCCTGCACCAAGGAAAAGAATCAGGGTGAGAGTGAGCAAAATAGTTGGCTGGATCCAACCTGACAATCTGTCTCCACCTTTTGTTAGTCCTCTGGGGACCATGCTTCAACTCAAGTTGCTCCTCCTGGTGGACACACGAAGGACCCAAAGAGATGGCACTGGACAGTGAGACAGCCTTGGGAGAAGGCTCGCACTCTTACCTTGACCGTAACGCCATCTGAGACAACTGCCAATGCACACAAGCAGAGAGATACCGTCAGGAACACATTCATGATGATCCAAGACTCTGGGTCTTCCTTGGAGCTGAGCTTAGATGATGGAGATGTTCAGCTATAGAGAGGCAGCAACGATGCTGGATTTTTAAAGGACACCTTCTAGTTACTGAGTAACGAAAGATGTCGTGGTACCGCCTGGGACGGCGTTAGCCTCCTTGGCAGATTGCATCGTGATGACACAGTCTGCAAAGTGACATCCCAAAGAAAACAACAGCACCCACGGAGATTAACATCCTTATAATTTTATGACACTTCTTCACAAGTTTATGAGTGGCACATGCTATATTACAGCTGGGATGGGTGGCAGGTGTTTTATGAGCAGGGTTGTTTCTGCCCAGTGCTGAGCAAGCTCTGGTTAAATAAGATTGTGGGACTCCATGGACTGGAACATGGGTCTTAAACCTTGTTGAATCTGTGGGCAGCCTCTGTGTATGGCCTTGGATTGGCCTCTATGCCCTGTTGCTGGAATAGTAACTGGCTGGCTGCTGTGTGAGACAGGATGCTGGACTAGATGGACCACTCAGAAAGACCTCGGCCTCTTTGCCCTGTTGTTGGCCATCCAGAGGAGCTGGTTGACCACTGCGTGAGAGAACGTCCTGGAGTAGATGAACAGTTTAAGCCTTCCCATCGGCCAGTCAGTCATTTGGACATCACAAGACGTTCTCTGCTAAGTGAAAAACAACCTTTTCAATATCTATAGCTAAAAATCAGAGGTTCAATATTTTTATGCTTACAATCATGTACTATGTTTGTTGTTGTTCAGTCGCACAGTCGAGTCTGACTCTTCGCGACCCCATGGACCAGATCATGTCAGGCCTTCCGGTCTTCCACCATCCTCTGAAGTTTGCTCAACTTCATGTTCGTTGCATCTATGACACTGTCTAACCATGTAACTAAACTGTACTATGTTTAAAGTCCTCCTAATATTATCCGACATACTCCTAGAGGGGATAAAACCAGATTGATCATAAGAAAAATAGTTTGAAATAATTTCATTTAGACTCAACATTAGGATAGACATAAAAAAAATTGCATCATTATCCAATAAAGATATGGGGTGGTAAGAATCGGGCCTGCTTGAATCCTTGCCTGGTTTTAATATCACCATAATCCTAGTATCTTCCCAAGATGGTGGGAGATTGTCTGTTTGGAGAATAAGGCTGCACACCTCCGTTAAAGGACCCACAAAATATGTTAGAAATTTCTTGTAAAATTCTGTGGGCAGAACATCCCTGCCTGGGGGTTCCCTTTTCTTGAACATATGGAAAGACGTACAAAGCTTAAAAAGGCATTTCCTGATAATTT
>NW_015160396.1:0-6915 GCF_001447785.1 Gekko japonicus
TAAAGCAACACACTGATTTTATTTTTTGCATTATCTGTTTGTAACAAAATGTAGATTGTAGATTCTTTTTTTTTTTTTAAAGAAACATCATATAAAACGTTCTGCATAGAACGGGGGTCCCCAACGTGGAGCCCACTGACGCCTTTCCTGGTGCCCTCCAATTGTTTTTAAAATTGGGCGGGGCCTGTTGAGGATCTCGCCTAGCAAGGCTCCTGATTGGCCAGTGGAAATTTGGCCGTGCAGATTTCTTAAAATGTCGTTTTGGCAGCATCTCCCCCCACAGCACAAGGATCTTTGTTGTGTGACTGAGGGTCAGCTGCGGCATCCATTGTGCGGCTGGCTCCACCCCCTACAGCTGCCATTTTGAGGCAGCCATTTTGTGGCTGCGCCCGCCACTCTGTGGCAGAGTTCCAGAGGTGCCCGCAGGCTCCAAAAGGTTGGGGATCCTTGGTGTAGAGAGTATTGTTGATATTTTTGTGCATCGTAGCTACATCACTGTGTATTGTGTGCCTTTTCCACTGTGGTGTGAAAAAGACTGAAACGTGTGTGGGCGGGACTTCTGATGAAACATTTTGACCTGCATGGAGAGGGGGGCCATTCCACCACTCTTTCTCTACCTGCTCTATCCCATGCATAATCTTATAAACCTCAATCATGTCACCCCTCAGTCGTCGTTTCTCCAAGCTAAAGAGCCCTAAGCGCTTTAACCTTTCCAACCCTTTTATCATTTGAGTTGCCCTTTTCTGCACTTTTCCCAAAGCTATAATATCCTTTTTAAGGTGTGGTGCCCAGAACTGCACACAGTATTCCAAATGAGGTCTCACCATTGATTTATATAGGGGCATTATTATATTGGCTGATCTGTTTTCAATACCCTTCCTAATAATCCCCAGCATAGCATTGGCCTTCTTTATTGCAGTCACACACTGTCTCAACATTTTCAGTGAGTTATCCACTACAACTCCAAGATCTCTCTCTTGATCAGTCTCTGCCAGTTCAGACCCCATCAATGTGTATTTATATTTAGGATTTTTAGCTCCAATGTGCATCACCTTGCACTTGGCCACATTGAACCCCATTTGCCATGTTGACGCCCACTCGCCCATCCTTGACAGATCCCCTTGGAGTGCCTCACAATCCTCACTGGTTTTCACCACCCTGAACAACTTTGTATCATCCGCAAATTTAGCCACTTCACTGCTTACTCCCATCTCCAAATCATTAATGAACAAGTTAAAAAGCAGTGGACCAAGTACTGATCCCTGCGGTACCCCACTGCTTACCACCCTCCACTGAGAAAATTGCCCACCTACACTCACTCTCTGTTTTCTATGAACTAGCCAGTTTTTGATCCATAAAAGGACTTGTCCTTCTATCCCATGATTTTTGAGCTTACTTAGGAGCCTTTGATGAGGAACTTTATCAAAAGCTTTCTGGAAGTCAAGGTAAATAATATCTATTGGATCCCCCTTGTCCACATGTTTGTTCACCCCCTCAAAGAACACTAACAGGTTAGTGAGACAAGATCTTCCCTTACAGAAACCGTGCTGAGTCTGCCTCAATAGGTTTTGTTCATCTATGTGCCTACTAATTCTTTCCTTAATAATGGTTTCCACCAATTTACCCGGTATCGACGTCAGACTGACTGGCCTGTAATTTCCCGGATCTCCTCTGGAACCCTTTTTAAAGATGGGAGTGACATTAGCTACCTTCCAATCCTCAGGAATGGAGGCAGATTTTAAGGAAAGATTACATATCTTTGTCAGGAGATCTACAAGTTCACATTTGAGTTCTTTCAGAACTCTCGGATGTATGCCATCTGGGCCTGGTGATTTTTCAGTTTTTAAGTTGTCTATCAGTTTTAGGACCTCCTCTCTCATCACCTCAATCTGACTCAGGTCTTCCAACACCCCTCCTGAAATCAGTGGTTCTGGAGTGGGCAAGCACTTCTCATCTTCCACAGTGAAGACGGAGGCAAAAAATGCATTTAGCTTCTCAGCCATTTCCCTATCATCCTTCAATACTCCTTTTACCCCTTGGTCGTCCAAGGGCCCCACTGCCTCCCTGGCTGGTTTCCTGTTTCTAATGTATTTGAAGAAAGTTTTATTGTTGGTTTTTACGTTTTTTGCTATATGCTCCTCATATTCCCTTTTTGCCTGCCTGACCTCAGACTTGCATTTTATTTGCCATAGCCTGTGTTCCGTTTTATCAGCCTCACTGTGACTAGCTTTCCACTGCTTAAAGGAATTCTTTTTACTTTTTACAGCCTCCATTACTCTGTTTGTTAACCATGCAGGCTTTTTCCTATACCTGTTTGTGCCTTTCCTAACCTGCGGAATATATATTTTTTGAGCTTCTAGGATCGTAGTTTTAAATAGATCCCAAGCTTCCCCAATTGTTTTGACCCTTTCTACTTTTCCTTTCAGTTTCCTCCCCACGTGTCCCCTCATATCAGAGAAATTACCCCTTTTAAAGTTAAAAATGGTTGTGTGAGTCTTTTTGGCCAATTCTCTATTTGTACAAATGATGAACTCAACAACATTATGATCACTGTTTCCAAGCGGTGCAATCACTTTTACATCTCTCACCAGGTCTTGAGTGTTACTTAGGACCAAATCAAGGATCGCCTCTCCCCTGGTAGGTTCCGTGACCATCTGCTCCATAGCACAGTCATTTAGAGTGTCTAGAAACTCAATCTCTTTTTCCCGACTAGAACACATATTGACCCAATCAATGTGTGGGTAGTTAAAATCACCTATTATTACACAGTGTTTTTGTCTAGTTGCTATCTTTAAGGCATTCATCATTTTATAATCCTCCTCTATCTTTTGATCTGGTGGGCGATAACAAACTCCCAGTGTTAAGTTTCCTTTTGGCCCCCCTATTTCAACCCATAGAACTTCCAGAAGCGAATCCAATTCACTTAGCCTCTCAATCTTTCTAGACTTTATACCCTCTCTGACATACAGAGCTACCCCACCTCCAACCCTTCCCCCCCTATCCTTCCGATATAATATATAACCGGGAATCACTGTGTCCCACTGATTTTCCTCATCCCACCAAGTTTCAGAAATACCCACAATGTCTATTTTTCCCTCCGACACCAAGCACTCCAACTCCCCGATTTTACCTCGGACACTTCTAGCATTTGTATAGAAACAGCTGTAATTTCCCTTACAAGTTAAGCCTGCATCCTTCCTCTTGCTATCTCGAGTCGTTGTCCGGCAGTCCATGTCACCAGCCATGGCCTCTGTGGACAATTTCAATCCACCTCCCTGTAGAAAAGCAACCGGTACCCCCTCACCTCTCTCAGATGAGCCAACCCGAACCAGAGACTTTTCATCTCCTGTCGGCTTTCCCCCAATATTCAGTTTAAAAGCTGCTCTGCCACCTTTTTGATTTTAAGTGCCAGCAGCCTGGTTCCTTCTCGGGACAAGTGGAGACCGTCTCGCCTGTACAGCTCCCTCTTGTTCCAAAAAGTATCCCAGTGCCTAACAAACCTGAACCCTTCCCCCCTACACCATCGTCTCATCCACGCATTGAGACTCCTGATCTCTGCCTGTCTCTCCGGCCCTGCGCGTGGAACAGGTAACACTTCTGAGAAGGCTACCTTGGAGGTCCTGGACCTAAGTTTCCTGCCCAGCAGCCTAAATTTCTCCTCCAGGACCTCACGACTGCATTTCCCCACATCGTTGGTGCCGACATGCACCACGACCACTGGCTCCTCCCCAGCACTATCTACCAGCCTATCTAAAACACGCGTAATGTCCGCTACCTTCGCACCAGGCAGGCAAGTCACCATACGGTCAGTACGCGGGTTCGCCACCCAGCTGTCTACCTGCCTAAGGATCGAATCACCCACTACCAAGAGCCCCCCTCCCACCCTGCTCAGGGATGGTTCCTTGGTGCAAAAGGAGAGCCGCTCACCAGCTGGGGAAGAGGTCCCTTCTGAGGGCACATTCCCCTTATCCTCAGCATGGTGCCCTGTTTCCCCTAGACCCTCATGCTCCCTGACAGCAGCGGGGCTGCCAGATCCAGAGTGGGACGAAGCTAACAAGTCCCCGAGAGTCTTTTCTGTGTGCCTAGCTGACTGTCTCTCGTTCCTGAGAGGCTCTCGTGCAATGAATGGCGCAGCACTGCCCGGCGAGCACCCTGAGGCTGCAGCCAATGAGCTGCCTTGCCCGTTCCGCAGCCCCCTCGGGGCCGACCTCCTCTGCACGGTCGAGCAAGCCGAAGAGATCATCGGGTTGGAAGCAACCGGGTTTGGCACCGGAGACCAGCTCGAAGCCTTCAACTACATCCCGGTGGACCACGCCGTGGCGGTGGAATGCGACGAGCAAGTCCTGGGGGAATTCGAAGACGTCAACCGAAGGATCTATGCCTTGAACAAGGACCCGCCCACCTTCTGCCGGCCACGGAAGGGTTCCGACAAGTGAGCGTCGGGCCCCGGAGCCACAGTGGCAGCAGCACATTACCAAGGTGAACTATCTGTCTCGGATGAAGATAAAACTTGCACTTGGGATTCTCGGACATCTATGGGCTGCAGGCGAGGTCAAGGGGAGCATTGTCACTATAATTCTGGGGGGGTGGGGGTTTCCAACTTTTATTACACACGATTGTGGTATGGCCACAGTCCAGGTCAACATATACCGCTTCCTGTCCTGGTTTTCTATATTTTCTGATTTCTCCGGCGAGTCAGATCAGGCTGGTATATGTGTGCCTCTGTCATCTGCTTAAATTTATTATTTCAACAAGGGTGCGTGTGTCTGTTTCTTACCTGCTCGGCGGCTCGTTGCATTCAGCCCGCCCACGCGATCCTTTTCTACTTCACTAGTGGGAGCGAGCGGTCGATACCGCCAGGGGTATCTGACTTTCAGAGCACCCTGGTAAAGCATGCAGGATCTCTTGTCCCCGCACAGTTTCCCTTCCCTCTTTTCTCCCGTCGCTGGCGTCTCCGAGCAATGGCGCATAAGCTGCTGCAATAAACAGGTCTTGGGCAAGACCTGTGAACGAGAGCTTTAATGTTAGGGAGATCATGCTGACCGCTTATAAATGGAGGATTGGAGGTACCATGTGTGTATGTATTGAATAATTGAATCTCAATTGTTCCCTTCATCATAGGATCGATTGCCCCTGTCTGTCAGTTGAGTATTAAACTCTACGTGGTTTGTCATGAGCAGAAACTTGCTACCTGTTCCCAGGCTTAGCTTGTAAAGTCAGGACGTTGTTTTTGCGACAACGGAAGCCCGCCTGGGAGTCGGCCATTTTGTACGGGCCCGATGTAAAGCAGTTTACAAACAAGCCAGCCAGTACAATAGATTCGGGGGTTTCGTTATTTTCGTTAATACCTCTCGGAGTCGACCGTTTACGGTTGTCCTTAACCCATTTCTTTTTTAATCAGTCGCCTGGGCCACCCACGCATTAAACAAGAGACCGTCTCCAGCGATCTGTCCACAGGGCAAGTTTGACTCTAGGCGAGGTAGTTGACCACTGGCGAGCGTGTTTTTCGACTGCACTAATGTCCAAGCAAGTTTTGGAGTCCGCTCGTGATTCCCGACGAAATGCATTTTGGAGTTCAGATGTCTGACTCTCGCTTTCTACATTGTATACTGAAGTCTGGGCTCAATTGTGAGCTCATAAATAAATATATATATAAATATATATATGTATAGCAGAATAAAAGTTTAATTTACTTCACCGTGCCTGATATTTTCTTTTTCTCCCTTTTTAACTTCTCTCGAACCCTTTTCCTCCAGCCCGTTGGGTTAAAGCCACAATAAAACCGTAACGGCCGTTAAGGAAACAGCCGATACATGAAACGGAGTCCTTGAACGTCGACCGATTGGCACGTTTCGGTGACAGCTACGGGGTCCCCTCGGAGTGACCGTTCCCACGTAGCCCCACAGCGGTTCACGGTCTTGAGATCATACTCTGTTTTCCATCTAACCTCAGGCTTTCATTTTGCTTTTAACTACATCCTTGCAGAAAAGTGGAGAGGGGGGGAAAGAAAGTCCATAGCCTTGATTCTGCAGATGTTTCACAACTGAAAGTAGTCTTGAGAAATCTGCTTCACGAATTCCACCTGGCTTTTGTCCCTCGGTTTGGAAAAGAAATATATATATCTGTCACATTAGAGGGAGGGTCTCCTTCCAATAGAAAAAGAACCCTTACTTTGAAGAAGGTGCTCCATTGGCTTTAAAGGTAAAGGTTCACTTGCTCAAAAGCCAGTCGAGTCCGACTCTAGGGTTGCGGTGCTCATCTCCGTTTCAAAGCCGAAGAGCCAGCGCTGTCCGAAGATGTTTCCATGGTCATGTGGCTGGCATGATTAAACGCCAAGGCGCACGGAGCGCTGTTACCTTCCCACCGAAATGGTCCCTATTTATCTACTTGCAATTTCTTGCTTTCGAACTGCTCGGTTGGCAGGAGCTGGAACTAGAGATGGGAGCTCACTCCGTCATGCGGCAACTCGGGTCTCGAACTGCTGAACTACCGAACTTCTAGAGCCTGCAGTTCAGCGTCTTAAATTCATTAAAAAATATAATTCATATACTCCTAAAGCTGTTCCTGGTTGACCCAGGTGAGTCCAGTCTGTTTGGATCCCAGAAGTTTAGCGGGGCAGCACTGGTTAGTACTTAGACGGGAGACCTCCAAGGAAGTTTAGGATGGTTGTGCAGAGGCAGGCAATGGCAAACCACCCCTGTTCATCTCTCGCCTTGAAACCCTACAGGGTCGACAGAATTCAGCCACAGCTTGAATTCAGTCGCAGCCAGTTTGGTGTCGTGGTTAGGAGCACGGACTCTAATCCAGGAGAACCGGGTTTGAGTCCCCACTCCTCCACATGCAGCTGCTGGGGTGACCTTGGGTCAGTCACAAGTTCTCTCAGAGCTGTTCTTGAAAGAGCAGTCCTCAAAAGAG
>NW_015160396.1:7167-9244 GCF_001447785.1 Gekko japonicus
GGGGGGGAGATCGTAAGCCGCTCTGGGACTCCTTTTAAGACTCCTCTGAGACTATGGAAGTTCCTGTTGCTTCCATAGACTGCTGTCTGTGACCCAAATTTGAAATTCCAGACATAGAAAAGACCCGTCCAGTGAGGAAAGATTGTGACTGTTGAACCACAGCTGTTGATTAACACTCTGGTCCTATCTTAAATGTTAGGCAGACGATGAGCGGGAGGGCAGGAAGGGAATGAGCCGGTGATGGACTTTTATGGACCTTTCTTATATGCCCAGGGTAATGCCGATCGCCACTTTGGGGTCCGGAAGGAATTTTCCTCCCAGCCAAATCGGCCCAGGGATCCTGGAGGTTTTTTGCTTGCCAGTTTGGTGTGAGCCAGTTTGGTGTGGTAGTTAGGGGCAGCGGACTCTAATCTGGGGAGAACCGGGTTTGATTCCCCTCACCTCCACATGCAGCTGCTGGTGTGACCTTGGGCCAGTCGCAAGTTCTCTCAGAGCTGTTCTCTCAGGAGCAGTCCTCGAAAGAGCTCTCTCAGCCCCACCTGCCTCCCAGGGTGTCTGTTGTGGGGAGGGGGAGCGGGAGGGAAAGGAGACTGTAAGCCGCTCTGAGACTACGAGTGAAGGGCGGGGTATGAATCCAACTCTTCTTTCTACTTTTTTCTTCTTATTTTCTTCTGGCATAGAGTAGGGGTCACTGGGGGAGTAGAGTGAAGGAAAGGTAGTTGTGAATGTCCCGCGTTATGCGGGGGTTGGACTAGATGACCTTTGGGATTCCTTCCAATTCTATTTTCCTAGTGGTTGAGCAGTGGAACAGTCTGCCTCGGGAGGTGGTGGATGCTCCTTCGGTGGACGTTTTCAAGCGGAGGCTAGACGGACATCTTGTGGGTATGTTGTAGGGCTATCTTTCGGCTGTGCTCCTGCAGAGTGCAGGGGGTTGGACTAGATGACCTGCAAGGTCCCTTCCGACTCTAACATTCTATGATTCTGTGTCCTTCCAATTCTGTTCTCCTGTGCTCCTTGAGCTTTTGGTAACATTCAAATGTATTTCAATAAACAGTCACCTAAAACTGCTTCCCCCCCCCCCTTTTTGAAATCTATCAGAAATGCACTGGTGATATTCCATAACGTCCATTATCCAGGAATCTGGTCTGTGTGTGTGTGGGGGGGGGGTGTTACCAGGTTCCCTTCTGGAATGAAGTACCTCCATTGCTTTTTTGAGACTCCATTCCTGAGATGCCGCACAGCTGGAATAACAGCCCTATGAAGTGTTCTGGTGCTGGGAACCACATGGGTTTGTACTTTTGCGGCGGTTTATGGAGTGTGGAAATGGATCGTTCGCACACGGAGGCAGGTTTCGTTAATCTTCCGGCACATCCTGTGATCCAACAACTCTATGCCTCCTTCCCCCCCCGGGTTTGCCGCTGATCTTCAGACGGCCAACTATGACTGAAACCATCTTGAGCAGATGGAAGGAGTAGCGTGCCTTGAACGTGGACCCTTAGAGCGAATCAAGCCATGAGTACGTGTCGGAGGAAAAGTGGAATAAAGCCAGAGCGGGTTCCGTACGGTTCCCAGATGGCTCTCGCACCCTGGGCAGCTGACTGGGCTGCTGTCCTTAGATGTGTTTGGAATGGAGAGAGGATGGGCTTGGGTTCGAATCCTCACTCATCCAGGAAGCTCAGCTTGGGCTGGTGATTGTGTCACGCAGCTTTGCCTCCTTCATGGCGTTGGTGGGGGACGTGCGGAGAGAGACACATGGCCTTAAGTGGGTCGCTTAGAGGAAGGTTGATATAATATGTGGCAAGTTAAGGGAGGGGCCGTGGCTCAGTGGCAGAGCATCGGCCTGACATGCAGAAGGTCCCAGGTTCAATCCCCAGCATCTCCGGTTAAAAGGATCAGGCAGGAGGGGATGGGAAAGACTGAGACCCTGGAGAGCTGTAAAGAGGGGCTGTGGCTCAGTGGCAGAGCCTCTGCTTGGCATGCAGAAGGTCCCAGGTTCAATCCCAGGCATCTCCAGTTAAAAAGGACCAGGCAGTAGGTGATGGGAAAGACCTCAGCCTGAGACCCTGGAGAGCTGTAA
>NW_015160396.1:9543-14883 GCF_001447785.1 Gekko japonicus
CCCAGTCCAACACTCTTTGTTACACGGTGGCCAGAAATACCAGGGGCCATCAGGAGGTCCACTAGTGGGGCCAGAGCTCCAGAAGCCCTGCCACTGTGCCGCCGCCCCCCAAGCACCAAGAAGACAGAGCATCGCTGCCAACCACCTCTGAAACATCTCTTGCCTTAAAACCAAGTCTACCTCACCACCTAGTGGTGCTAACGAGCTAGAACTTCTGGCTGCCAGACAGTCTTAGGATCTCCTGGCTGTTCTACACACAATGCCATACAATACTTATAATTGTTAGCTGAGGTGATGTGGGAGGCATGTCGAAATCTCTGAGATGCTCTACAGGAGGGGAGGCAGCGTGGTATAGCTGGATCTCGTCAGATCTTGGAAACTAACCAGGTTCAGTACTTGGACGGGGGGAGGCCCACCAAGGAAGACTCTGCAGAGGAAGGCAATGGCCAACCACCTCTGCTTCTCACTTGCCTTGAAAGCCCCTAGTTGGGTTGCCATAAGACACTGTGTTCCATCTATAGGTAAAGGTTTCCCTTGCTCGAAGGCCAGTCAAATCCAACTCTAGGGATGTGGTGCTCATCTCTGTTTCCAAGCCGAAGAGCCAGTGCTGTCCAAAGGTGTTTCTGTGGTCATGTGGCCGGCATGACTAGACGCTGAGGCTCACGGAACACTGTCACCTTCCCACCAAAGCGGTACCTGTTTATCTACTTGCAATTTCTTGTTTTCAAACTGCTAGGTTGGCAGGAGCTGGAACTAGAGATGGGAGCTCACTCCGTCATATGGCACACTCGGGTCTCGAACTGCCGAACTACCGACCTTCCGGTCTTCAGTTCAGTGTCTTAACCACTTGAGCCACCGGAGCCCATCCCGTTCCATCTATACCTTGTAACTAATAGCCACTCCTGGACCCCTGTGCTCCATATGTTTATCCGATCCCCTCTAGACCACCAAGAATAGAAATCCGGGGTAAGTAAACACATTTTCCTTTCATACATATTTATAGCAAGAGTATTTCAGCAGGGGAATCGGCTTCCGAGGGAGGTGGTGAGCTCCCCCTCACTTGGCAGTCTTCAAGCAACGGCCGGACAAACACTTGTCAGGGATGCTTTAGGTTGATCCTGCGTTGAGCAGGGGGTTGGACTAGATCGGGGGTGTCAAACATAAGGCCCGGGGGCCAGAATCAGCCCGTCCAAGAGAGCCAGTTTGGTGTCGTAGTTGAGTGCGCGGACTCTAATCTGGGAGAACCGGGTTTGATTCCCCACTCCTCCACTTGCACCTGGCTGGATGACCTTGGACAAGTCGTAGTTCTGATAAGAACTGTTCTTGAAAAAGAGCAGTTTCTGTCAAGAGGTCTCTCAGCCCCAGCGACCTCCCAGGGTGTCTGTTGTGGGGAGGGGGAGGGAAAGGAGTTTGTGAGCCGCTCTGAGACACCTTTGGGGAGTGAAGGGTGGGGTATAAATCCAATGTCCTCCTCCTCCTGTCGCCCGTGGGCACCCAGTGCAAGGGAGGAATGGGGGACCTCTGGGGGAGTGGGCTGAGCCACTCTGTGGCTTCAGCATGGTGGAACAACCTCATTTGCCGCATTCAAGCAGCGTGGGAGTGTCCACCCAGTGCTGCACCGCTGGCTCTCAAGTCCATGTGGGTTTCTTTCACACACACCCTCCCAGCCCACGAGGCCCTGCAGTGAGGATACAGCAACTCAGAGCTTACCAGCTGCTGTCCTTTATACAGTTTATATCTCTGATATCTGACATTGTGTTTCGTGACACACACAACCCGGCCTGACAAAGTGACATTTATGTCAAGTCCGGCCCTCGTGACAAATGAGTTCGACACCTCTGGGTTACATGGCCTCTGTGGCCCCTTCCAACTCTGTGATTCTAGGATTCTGTTCTACCTTCTGCTCTGTGGAGTGGTAGGATCAGGGGTCATTTCCTGCCGGAACATGCCGGAGCAGCGCTCCAGCAGTAAGGAGCCCAGGGGCTGGGCCCCCCCGCCGCCTTTCCTGACCCACCTGCCAAGGCGAATGGGCCAGGGAAGGCCCGCAGAGCCCCACCACCCCCTGGGGGAATTTAAATGCCTTTTCTTCCCTTCCCCAGATGGGCACCTGGAAAAGATCAAGCAGGGAACCCAGAGGCGTGCTTGCATGCCTGCCCTTTGCCAGGGGTGTGTGGTATATGCAAATGAATTATGCAAATGACCTCCTGCACTTCTTTTTCTACAAAATGACCCCTGGGTAGGATAGAGGCAGGAACCATCCCAACGGCCTTATTTTCTGGTTGGAGGCAGTTTGGTGTAGTGGTTAAGTGCGTGGACTCTAACTTGGGAGAACCGGGTTTGATTCCCCACTCCTCCACTTGCACCTGGCTGGATGACCTTGGGCAAGCCGTAGTTCTGATAAGAGCTGTTCTTGAAAAAGAGCCGTTTCTGTCAAGAGCTCTCTCAGCCCCACCTACTTCACAGGGTGTCTGTTGTGGGGAGGGGAAGGGAAAGGAGATTGTAAGCTGCTCTGAGACTCCCTTGGGTAGTGAAGGGAGGGGTAGGAATCAATCTCTTCTTCTCTTCTTCTTGGAACAGAGTACGTGTGGGTGGTTAATTTCTGCTGCAGAGTGCTGTATTCGGATCTGTCACTTCTATATGGAATCTCATTCCCAGACACGTGCTGGAGCTCAGGGGGAGGCAAATGAATCCACGCCCTTTTTTGTTTTCCTGTGTTGCCATTGTGAACCCTAAGGTTTTGCTGGGCTTGGAGGTCTGTGAGAAACGCTGGCTTGGATCCCGCCGAACAGTTCCACGGAAAGGGAGTTCTCCTGGTGGAGTGCAGCTTTCTCTACCCCGCCCCTGCTGTGGCCCAAAATGATCTTTGGGGTCAGGTTGCCAACTTTGGGTTGGAAATTTCATAGAGGTGTAGCGGTGGAATCTGGGGAGGGCCAGCTTTGGGGCAGGGAGGGACTTCAATGGTGTACAACGCGAAAGAATCCACCTTCCAAAGCAGCCGTTTTCTCCAGGTGAGAGCCAGTTTGGTATCGTGGTTAAGAGCGGCGGATTCTAATCTGGAGAACCGGGTTTGATTCCCCCACTCCTCCACATGAAGCCAGCTGGGTGACCTTGGACCAGTCACAGTTCTCTCAGAGCTGTTCTCTCACGAGCCGTCCTCGAAAGGGCTCTCTCAGCCCCACCTACCTCACAGGGTGTCTGCTGTGGGGAGAGGAAAGGAAGGCAATTGTAAGCTGCTCTGAGACTCCCAAGTGAAGGGCACGATATAAATCCAGTCTGCTCCTCCTCCTCTCGTTATTCTTCTTCTTGCTATTAGCCACAAGGTAGGAACTCTCAGGCTGGGGCAGGTGATGCTCTGTATTCTTGGTGCTGGGGGGGCAACAGTGGGAGGGCTTCTAGTGTCTTGGTCCCACTGCTGGGCCTCCTAATGGCACCTGGTATTGTTGGCCACTGTGTGACAGAGTGTTGGATGGGCCATTGGCCTGATCCAGCATTGGCAGCGGTGGCTTTCTCCTCCTCCTCCTCCTAGAAACTCTCAGTCTGGGGCAAGGGATGCTCTGTATCTTTGGTGCTTGGGGGGGGGAGCAACAGTGGGAGGGCTTCTGGTGTCCTGGCCCCACTGCTGGACCTCCTGATGGCATCTGGTATTTTTGGCCACTGTGTGACAGAGTGTTGGACTGGTTGGGCCATTGGCCTGATCCAGCATTGGCAGCGGTGGCTTCTTCTTCTCCTTCTTCTCCTCCTCCTTCTCCTCCTCCTGAAGATCAGTTATAATACTGGGAGATCTTCAGCTACCACCTGGAACCTGGCAACCCTACTAATAGGTCGGGGTGCTGAGTAAGATGTCTGTTGGCTGGGGGTGGGGCCTTCAGGTCCCCGCATGCCTCTCCCCCCACTTCCAGAGTTCTGCAAATCAAGAGAAATCATCCATCTTATTTGCATATAACAGAGATCGCAGAATTCCGCCTCTCTCGGTGCGGAACTGGATAAGCTTGAGGCACAATTGTGATCAGTGCTCCCTATAAGCTGTGGACTGTACAGTCTCGTGAGCAAAAATTCTACCTTCTGAGCTACTGGCATTAAAGTGGTGAGCGAGTGATTTGGCTACCGCATAAACTGGTTTGCTCTGGAGCCCTCCCCCCTGAGCTGAGACAAAAATCTGTGAGCCAGAGCCTAGAAAGCGGTGAGCTAGCTCACGCTAACTCAGCTTAGAGGGAACACTGGTCATAATTACCTTTTTTTTAAAAAAAATGCGGAACCGATTTGTATCGCTTCGTTCTGGCAGCAGGAAGTAAGGAAGGGAACGAGAGAAGGGAAAGGACTTAGGGGGAAGACGCTCGCAATGGGGGCTGGCATGGTAGGACCTCTACTTAGCACCGAACGACCGGGGTCTTTCTCGCAGAGGAAATCCGCTCTCTCATCTCCTCGATCTGGCCAGCTTCAGTCCCGCGTTCCTGACAAGCGGCCCAGGGGTATCTCGAGACATGATCTTATTTCTCTACACTATAATCCAAATTGACGGTTGGGGTTAGGCCGTACAATAAATTTGTTACCGCTAACCCCCCTTTGGGCCCTCGGATTTCCTGTTTGGGTGACACCGGGCCCACGGGGGGGGGGGGGAGAGAAGAGACGTCTAACAAGCTTCGAGCAAAACGCCTGCAGGTAAAGCGCTCAGTTTAACAAGCAGCGGCCCGAGTTATTCCCAGGAAACCGCTGGAATTTTAGGCTTTGCCGACAGACCGAAACTGGTGTTTATTGATGCCGTTAATAATGTGTCCCATCCACCGTTCCCTCCAGTGGTCACTTTGTACAAAAAGAGGTGCAGGAGCTCATTAGCATAACTCATTAGCATAACTTATTTGCATATGCCACGCCCCCTGACATCACCGGAAGTGTGTCAGAAGGCAACACCCACTGCAACTTACCTGACTGCTTCTCGCTCCTTGTGGCCCGGGGCTGCTGGGAGCAGGGGCGGGGCTTGTTGCATATGCCCACCCCCTGGGCTCTTTACTGCCGGAGGATGCCAGTCACAGCTACTGGTGAAACGTCAGGTTCTACAATGCTAAGACCATGGCCATACACCCCAGAAAAGCTACAGCAACTTCTAGGTTTTTAATTGTATATTGTTTTTATCGACATCGTATAAATCCAATCTCTTCTTCTTCTTCTTTTACCTCACAGGGTGTCTGTTGTGGGGAGGGGAAGGGAAAGGAGTTTGTAAGCCGCTCTGAGACTCCCTTGGGTAGTGAAGGGCGGGGTATACATCCAATCTCCTCTTCTTCCTCCTCCTCTTCTTCTTCGGCCAATCAGAAGCCTTGCTGGGCAAAAGTCCCACCTGGCCCT
>NW_015160396.1:15445-17946 GCF_001447785.1 Gekko japonicus
TAGGTGGGGCTCCTTCGAGGACTACTCTTTCAAGAGCAGCTCTGACAGAACTATGGCTCGCCCAAGGTCATCCAGCAGCTGCAAGTGGAGGAGTGGGGAATCAAACCCGGCTCTCCCAGATTAGAGTCCGCACACTCAACCACGACACCAAACTGGCTCTCTGATTAGCTTCTGAGATCTGACGAGATCGGACTCGCCCAGGCTACCCAGGTCAGGGCGATATAGAAGAATATTTTGAATGGAGGCCTTAAGAGGGGGGGTAACCTCCAAAGAGGAGATTTTTATTTTAATGCACTTGAGTAAACCTGGTGGTCGGATGTCTTCCAGCGCCTCCGCAGTCCAAGCCACGGTGGGTGGTTTAAGAGACAAGACTCCCCATGTTAACCCAAACTCGATTCCATTTTTGTAGGGGCCCGTTCGGTGTGTATTTGAGTTCTCCAAAGCTCTCTGCTACCCGCTCTGCTTTTGACAGGTGGACTTGGCAGGCCTTTGCCTACCTGTCTCGGCAACTGCCTGGCGGGGTTCGAAGAAACGCTTCTGACGTGCTGGCGAGGACCTGGCTGCCCAAACATCCATTCCTGGGGTTAATCAGGCTGGCCGGGAAAGTAGACTGGAAATTCCAAATGGGGCAGCAATCGTCTGTCGGCTCGAGACCGCAGGAAGGATCCGGTTGGCGTCTTTGGCACTGGAGCCGAAGCCGTGGGCCTCTTCCCCTTTAAGATCGGAACAAAAAAAAAAACTACGGCAAGATCTAGCCCGAAAGCAGAGATCCTGTGCAGTGTTCCCTCTAAGGTGAGTTAGTGTGAGCTAACTCACAGTTTTTCAGCCTCTGACTCACACATTTTTGTCTCAGCTCAGGAAGGAGGGCTCCAGAGCAAGCTAATTGATGCAGCAGCCAAATCGCTCACTCACAACTTTAATGCCAGCAGCTCACAAAGTAGAATGTTTGCTCACAAGACTCCACAGCTTAGCAAGAACACTGCTGTACACATTTCATGAGGATTCTAATCTAGCTCTTTCCAAAGAGATAGATCGTGATGGGTTAGTCTGTCTGTAGGAGCAGAAAAGAGCAGGAGCACCTAGAAGACTAACAGAATTTGTGAGTCCCTGCTCACGTCTTCAGATACAGCTAGAATGGGAGTCCACCAGTCCTTCTATCACAAGGTTGGTGGATTCCCATTCTGTACGGCTAGATGTGGAGATAGATCCTGATGGGTAGCTGTGTTAATCTATCTGTAGCAGTAGAAAAGAGCAGGAGCACCTAGAAGACTAACAGAATTTGTGAGTCCCTGCTCACGTCTTCAGATACAGCTAGAGTGAGAGTCCCTCTGTCCTTCTATCACAAGGTTGATGGATTCCCATTCTGTATGACTAAATGTGGTGCCTTCCATAGAGATAGATCAGCATGGGTAGCCGTGTTAGTCTGTAGCAGTAAAAAAGAGCAAGCGTCCAGGAGCACCTTCAAGGCTTAACAATGTTTGTGGCAGGGGAGGAGCTTTCGTGAGTCACTGTTCACTTCTTCAGATACAGCTAGAATGAAAGTCCATCTGTCCTTATATCACATGGTTGATAGATTTCCATTCTGTATGGCTGTCTGTCTGTCTGTAGCAGCAGAAAAGAGTCCAGGAGCACCTAGTTTTCCAATGGACCCGCTTATATTTTATAATAACCTTTTCCAGGAATTGAGGAATATTTTACGTCATGTTAAAAGTCAACATTCATTCTGCTGCAAAAAAAATCTAAACCATAGTTTGATTGATATGGAGCGACAAAACCTTTAGTAAACCTTTACTATTCCTTTTAAAAGGCCAAGCAAAGAATCGAAATTCAACAAAACCTTCAGTCTCAAAAAAAGGCATACAAAACAGTTAATCACCATGAAAAAGAAGAACTATATACTTAACTGCTTTGGTCAGAGCTAATTTGTGCTGCCAAGCAGAAAAATTCAGCTAACTTCTGGAGGAAGATTGCTGAAAACATGAAAACTGTACCACAAGGTTTAGATCCTCCAATTTCTCCTGATTAGTGGGCCTCTTTCTTTCACTCCATTTATACTGATATCCCCTCCTCTTCGGTTTCACCAGCTGATTTTGAGGGCTCTTGCTCTTTTCCAGGGGTCATTTGTATAAATCCAATCTCTTCTCTTCTTCTTCCATTTTGTACTCACAACCACCCTGCGAGGTGGGCTGTGAGAGAATGGTTGACCCGGTGAGATTACTGTCTGAGACACAATTGAAACCTTGGCCTTGTCAGCACTAATCTGACTCTCTCGATTTTCCCCCCTCCTACCTTTCCTCCCAGAAGCTTAGGGTAGCAGGCATAGTCCTCTTCCACCTATTTTGTCCTCACAACAACCCTGTGAGGTACGTTAGATTAAAGAAGAAGAGAAGAGATTGGATTTATACCCCACCCTTCACTATCCGAAGGAGTCTCAGAGCGGCTTACAATCCCTTCCCCTCCCCACAGCAGACACCCTGTGAGGCAGGTGGGGCTGAGAGAGC
>NW_015160396.1:17963-22134 GCF_001447785.1 Gekko japonicus
ACTGCCCTTGAGAGAACAGCTCTGAGAGAACTTGTGACTGACCCAAGGTCACACCAGCAGCTGCATTCAGAGGAGTGGGGAATCAAACCTGGTTCTCCCAGATTAGAGTCCGCGCTCCTAAATACTACAACAAAGTGGCCCCAAGTCACACTGTGAACTTCAAAACCAAGTGGGGGATTTGGCTTGAGATCTCTTTAGCTTTGGGCTCAAATGAGAATAAATTGCCTATAAAAATGCACATTTCCGGCTCTTGCACAGTTCACTTCAAGGTCTTTCAAGGAATGGACTGGGGGGGGGGTTAACCCTTCAAGCTCTGCTAGGTTTTGCTGTTCAAACGTGGCTCCGCTACTCAGTTCTTAGAAAGGAAAATATGCAAGTTTTAAAGGCTATGTCACTTCATGGAAAATGCTAAGAAAGGCTGGTTCTGAGCTCTGTGCTTTGTGAGCCTTTGCTAAGAAAGGTAGGTGCTCAGTTCTGAATAACAAGGTGGAGCAGAGATCGAAGGGTTAAGCCCTGTCTCCATTCCCTGCACTGCCCCAAGGCCCACTGAGGCTTTGTGAGCCTTTGCTAAGAAAGATAGGTGCTCAGTTCTGAAAAGCAAGATGGAGCAGAGATCGAAGGGTTAAGCCCCGTCTCCCTTCCCTGCACTGCCCCCAAGGCACATTGAGGCTTTGTGAGCCTTTCAAAATGCTAAGAAAGGTGGGCACACAGCTCTGAATAGCAAGATGGAGCAGAGATCGAAGGGTTAAGCCCCGTCTCCCTTCCCTGCACTGCCCCAAGGCACATTGAGGCTTCGTGAGCCTTTCAAAATGCTAAGAAAGAAGAAGAGGGAGAGAAGAAGAGATTGGATTCATACCCTTCACTACCCGAAGGAGTCTCAGAGCGGCTTACAATCTCCTTTCCCTTCCCCTCCATACAACAGACATCCTATGAGGCAGGTGGGGCTGAGAGAGCTCTTTCGAGGACTGCTTATGAGAGAACAGCTCTGAGAGAGCCATGACTGACCCAAGGTCACACCAGCAGCTGCAAGTGGAGGAGTGGGGGAATCAAACCTGGTTCTCCCAGATTGGAATCTGTGCGCCTAACCACGACACCAAACTGGCCCACCAAAGATGGGCAGTCAGCTCCGAATAGCCATGATGAGCAGAGATCGAAGGGTTAAGCCCTGTCTCCCGTCCCTGCACTGCCCCGAGGCTCACTGAGGCTCCCTAAGCCTGCCATTTACACTGTAGAAAGAGACCAAGATGTGTGATCATCTTGCTCAAAGCCTCACTACAACTTTCTAACCGTTATTCTATCTTGGCCCTCTTTAAAAACAATCCAAAGCATGAGCTGTGACTCACGCTACCCACAATGTTAGCTCGGCCCTCCAGCCTGCCGACGGTCCGTTGAAAAACTTAATAATAAAAGTGACTAATGCCGTTTCTGGCTCAATTAAAAATTAATATCCGTTCCCTTGGATGGTGCGCCAGAGTCGTCAACTTCTGGTTAGTTCCGTAATGGTTCTTTGGCCATTCTATGGCTTCTTCTTTCAAGGGGGTCAAAACCACAAACGAAGGATTCAGCGTTCTGGTTATGCGCTCACCTGAGTCTAAGCTGGGCGCTCCCTCGGCGGCCCCAAACCAGATTTGTGGGATTTATTGCACCCTACGACGCATCGGTAACTACTGGCAAACTTTAGCCCCAAATGGAGATTAAAGCTTCCATTCCGCCGCCACCCCCGTCTGTTGATAGTCGTCCTTTGGCATTGATGACTTTGGCACGGATCGTCTTCCCAGCCTCGCATCTGGCGTTTCGTAAGCGGAGAGGCAGGATCGGTTTGCCCAAAAGTTCCAGTAAATTGGCTTTGGGCTTTGGAAAAGGGGGTGGGCGCTGGGAACTGCAGGCTGTGCCGAAGAAAATAAAAGACATGACCCCCCCCCCAGGTGAACTATATGAGCTAGTTAAGTGGTAGAATTCGAATCGAGGTGCATCTTTTCTCATATCTAGCTTTATTTAGTCTGATCTGCCAGTAAGCCCCCCCCCCTTCGTGGCAACTGGTGGGGAGGGGGGGGAACTTACCAGCAGCAGGGAGGCCCATCCAACATGCAGCAATGTGTCTCCGTCACTGCACATGTGACCCAGAAGTGACACAATCACGTCAAGGACGCCAGGGTGACGCTCTGGTATTTGGGCAAAAACTCTGTGGTAAATTTGGCTTCTACCATTCAATTTTTGCCCAAATACCAGAGTGTCACCTTGATGACCCACATGATGTGAAATCACTTCCAGGTCACGTGGACAGTGACGTAGTCATGTTACGGCACAAGGCGTAGTTGGGACGTTCTATCTGAAGCAGTGATGCTCTGTCTTCTTGGTTCTTGGGCGGGGTCACAGTGGGAGGGCTTCTGGAGTTCAGGCCCTGCTGGTGGACCTCCTGATGGCCCCTGGGTTTTGGCCACTGTGTGACACAGAGTGTTGGACTGGATGGGCCACTGGCCTGATCCAACATGCCTTCTCTTATGTTCCTATGTCTGAGGCAGTGATGCTCTGTCTTCTTGGTGCTTGGGGGGCCACAGTGGGAGGGCTTCTGGAGTTCTGATCCCGCTGGTGGACCTCCTGATGGCCCCTTGGTTTTGGCCACTGTGTGACACAGAGTGTCGGACTGGATGGGCCACTGGCCTGATCCAACACGGCTTCTCTTATGTTCTTATGTTTGGGTCAGTAATGCTCTGTCTTCTTGGTGCTTGGGGGGCCACAGTGGGAGGGCTTCTGGAGTTCTAGCCCCACTGGTGGACCTCCTGATGGGACCTGGGTTTTGGCCACTGTGTGACACAGTGTTGGACTGGATGGGCCATTGGCCTGATCCAACATGGCTTTTCTTATGTTCCTATGTCTGAGCCAGTGATGCTCTGTCTTCTTGGTGCTTGGGGGGGGCACAGTGAGAGGGCTTCTGGATTTCTGATCCCACTGGTAGACCTCCTGATGGTCCCTGGGTTTTGGCCACTGTGTGACACAGAGTGTTGGACTGGATGGGCCATTGGCCTGATCCAACATGGCTTCGCTTACGTTCTTACGTCAGCAACTGGAACGCTCCGTCAAGTGCCTGATGTCCAACTTCCCTCAAAGCATGGAGAGTTTGTATTCTCCCTCATCAGATTTCATATCACCGCAGAGGCCGCGAGAGGCCGAGCATCATGGAAATGCCTCGGTTGTCTTGTCACCGCCGGGCCAAATAAATGCCGATCCGTGGTGTCCACGCTGGGGACCTCAGCGAGCTCCGGGAGTGAAAAAAGGCAGCAATTTCCTGAACACGCCACATTTGCTGAGCAACCCTCTCTTCGGCAGAGGTTTTACAAGGTCGCAAACCCTGGAAATTTATTAAAGACAAAACAGCTAACAGTCGGGCTGGGAGACGGGGAGACGGCGTTGAAAGGAAATGAGATTCTCCTGGAAATCTTATAAACACGGGGACTAATTTCGACCTCGTCCAACAGTCTTCGCCACCACGGAGTGTCGTGAAACAGAATGGCAGAGAACTTGGCCCAGCATCGCGGCAGCTGCAAGCCGGGAATGCTGAACGATTCCCCAAGCTCAGAAGGCGATCGGATTGTGGAGTTTTGGAGAGGTGGGCTTTGCAGACAGCAGAGTTCTCAAGTGAAAGCTGGCGTCTGTACTCATGTCAGGGATTGCTGCCTAATTCCCAGGAAGCAGAAAGCTCCTCCATGCCTGCCAAATCAAAGGTAACCAACACAGTGCCCGTGGGCACACTGGCACCCGCCAAGTGTTTTTAGGGAGTGAGTAGGGCTGGACTCTAATCTGGGAGAACCGGGTTCGATTCCCCACTCCTCCACATGCAGCTGCTGGGGTGACCTTGGGTCAGTCACAAGTTCTCTCAGAGCCATTCTCTCAAGGGCAGTCCTTGAAAGAGCTCTCTCAGCCCCACCTCCCTCACAGGGTGTCTGTGGTGGGGAGGGGAAGGGAAAGGAGATGGTAAGCCACCATTAGAGTGGTATCGTCTGCATATCTGAGGTGGTTGATGTTTTCCCCGGCAATCTTAATTCCAGTTTGTGATTCATCCAGGCCGGCATTTTGCGAGAGTTGGACTATAAGGAAGGCAGAGCACTGAAGAATAGATTCTTTTGAACTGTGGTGCTGGAGAAGACTCTTGAGAGTCCCTTGGACTGCAAGA
>NW_015160396.1:22788-27656 GCF_001447785.1 Gekko japonicus
AAGAAGAAGAAGAAGAAGAAAAGTTTGAATTTACACCCCACCCTTCACTCAGAGTCTCAGAGCAGTTTACAATCGCCTTCCCCTCCCCTCCCCACAACAGACACCCTGTGAGTAGGTGGGGCTGAGAGAGCTCTTTTGTGAACTACTTTTATGAGCAGTGTTCCCTCTAAGCTGAGTTAGTGCGAGCTAGCTCACAGTTTTTTAGCCTCTGGCTCACACATTTTTGTCTTAGCTCCGGAAGGATGGCTCCAGAGCAAACTAATCTATGCAGTGGCCTCACCTGTTCACAACTTTAATGCCAGTAGCTCAGAAAGTAGAATCTTTGCTCACAGAACTCCACAGCTTAGAGGGAGCCATTGCTTGAGAGAGCTGCTCTGAGAGAACTTGTGAGAAGATATTGGATTTATACCCCATCCTTCACTACCCAGAGGAGTCTCAGAGCAGCTTACAAACTCCTTTCCCCTCCCCACAACAGACACCCTGTAAGGTAGGTGGGGCTGAGAGAGCTCTGAGAGGACTGTCCTTGAGAGAACAGCTCTGAAAGAACTATGGCTTGCCCACGGTCATCCAGCAGGTGCAAGTGGAGGAATGGGGAATCAAACCCAGTTCTCCCAGATTAGAGTCTGCGCACTTAACCACTCCATTTCAACACATCGTAGATAGCCAAAACTTCATTACCGGTGTCTTTATTTTTTTGAGATAGCGAAAGAAGCAGAAGAGTTGGCAATTTAGGGAGGTCATTCTTAACATTTCTCCCCTTTTTGTTCCCTATTTCATCACCACAACAAAGCCGACATAGCCTCAACAAATCATCCAGTGTGCCTGGGCCCCGACCTGAACGTAAACCCCTGTAATACTGGTATAAGAGAGAAGAGAGAGAGAAGAGTTTGGATTTATACCCCGCCCTTCACTACCCTAAGGTTTGTCAGAGCGGCTTACAAACTCCTTTCCCTTTCCCTCCCCACAACAGACGCCTTGTGAGGTGGGTGGGGCTGAGAGAGCTCTTGACAGAAACTGCCCTTTCTCAAGAACAGCTGTTATCAGAACTACGGCTTGCCCAAGGTCATCCAGCAGCTGCGAGTGGAGGAGTGGGGAATCAAACCCGGTTCTCCCAGATTAGAGTCCGCGCACTTCACCACTCCACCAAACAGGAATTTACAAGCAAGGAAAATTAGAATGCAGAGAAGTCTTGATCTCCGCATGACGGCCAACGGCTCCTCTCGAAGGCAGACATTTTCTCCCCTGAGGCAGATCTCCGTAGTCTGGAGACCAATTATAATTCTGGGAAATTTCAAGGCCCCACCTGGAGATTGGCAACCCTGGATCCAGAACCGTCCATTCCGACGGACTAAAACGTGTATCCCTCTGATTTGGACCACGGCTGTGGGTTAAGCCCCAGATCAAAATCAGTTGAGAGGGGAAAGGTTCCCTCTGAAGAGTCAGCAAAAGGGTTTTTATTTTTAAAAAGCCGCTTAACTACACAACATACACACACACACACACACATATCCATTGAGAGCTTCACACAGAACCCGTCCAGGCAGAGACGTTGACAGCATATTAAGGCGCTTGGAGGGCTTGCGGGGGGGGGCGGCTTAGGGAGGGTGGTTTATCCTGGTGTCATAACTCAGCCACTCCAAGACACTTCGGACTAACTCCCCCTCTCTTATCCCCGCAGTGAACTCCTGGCCTGCCTCCGACTCCATTCATTTCGGAGCATGACTCTCGTCAGGTGCTTTTTAGGGGAGTTCGGCACTGGTGAAGTAGCTGCCGCCCCTGTTCCGGTTGCCAAGCACTGGGTGGGGCCTGTAGATTGCCAGGAATCAGGGGTCGTTTCGTAGAAAAAGAGCTAGGGGAACTCATTAGCATAACTCATTAGCATATGCCACACCCCCTGACATCACCGGAAGTGTGTCATAAGGCCACACACCCCGCCCCCAATAGCCCCGGCCGCCGCCGCCGGCCTTGCAGCTCCACTGCCGAGCCCCATGAGGGGCCCAGCGGTGGACCTGCAAGGCCGGCGGGAGTGCAAGGAAGCCCCGCAAAGGCCCTCCCTGGCAACCTTGTGATAGAAGGACAGGTGGACTCTCACTCTCGCTGTATCTGAAGAAGCGAGCAATGACTCACGAAAGCGCCTCCCCTGCCACAAATGTTAGTCTTTGAGGTGCTCCTGGACTCCTGCTCTTTTCTCCTACTATAGACCAGACTGTCACGGCTACCCATCTGGATCCATCTCCATGGAAGGCACCACATTTAGCCATGCAGAATGGAAATCCATCAACCTTGTGATAGAAGGACAGGTGGACTCTCACTCTCGCTGTATCTGAAGAAGCGAGCAATGACTCACGAAAGCGCCTCCCCTGCCACAAATGTTAGTCTTTGAGGTGCTCCTGGACTCCTGCTCTTTTCTCCTACTATAGACCAGACTGTCACGGCTACCCATCTGGATCCATCTCCATGGAAGGCACCACATTTAGCCATGCAGAATGGAAATCCATCAACCTTGTGATAGAAGGACAGGTGGACTCTCACTCTCGCTGTATCTGAAGAAGCGAGCAATGACTCACGAAAGCGCCTCCCCTGCCACAAATGTTAGTCTTTGAGGTGCTCCTGGACTCCTGCTCTTTTCTCCTACTATAGACCAGACTGTCACGGCTACCCATCTGGATCCATCTCCATGGAAGGCACCACATTTAGCCATGCAGAATGGAAATCCATCAACCTTGTGATAGAAGGACAGATGGACTTTCATTCTAGCTGTATCTGAAGAAGTGAGCAGGGACTCACGAAAGCTCCTCCCCCTGCCACAAATTCTGTTAGTCTTTGAGGTGCTCCTGGACGCTTGCTCTTTTCTACCACTACAGACAGACTAATACGGCTACCCATCTTGATCTGTCTCCATGGGAGGCCCCACATTCAGCGGTACAGAATGGGAATCCATCAGCCTTGTGATATAAGGACAGACAGACTCACACTCTCGCTGTATCTGAAGAAGTGAGCAATGACTCACGAAAGCTCCTCCCTGCCACCAATGTTGTTAGTCTTTGAGGTGCTCCTGGACTCTTGCTCTTTTCTACTGCTACAGACAGGCAGACTAACATGGCTACCCATCCCAGAGAAAACAGCTGCTTTGTAGGGTGGACTTTAGGGCAATCACACCCCAGCTGTGGTCCAACATTGGCATCTCTTATGTTCTTATGTTCTCTTATGTCCCTCCTCTCCCCAAATTCCGCTCTCCCCAGGGCTCCACCCCCAAATCTCTAGGAATTTCCCACCTTGGAGCTGGCACCCAAACCAACGCAACCCAACCCCCCCGGGTTTATATCAAATAGTGGCCGGCTTCTAAATGTCATCCAAGCGGCATTTAATGCTTCCGGGGGCATCTAAATAAAGAGCACAAGAGCAGCCAGTTTGGTGTAGCGGTTAAGAGTGGCAGACTCTAATCTGGGAGAACCGGTTCTGATCCCCCACTCCTCCACACGCAGCCGCTGGTGTGACCTTGGGTCAGTCACAAGCTCTCTCGGAGCTGTTCTCTCAGGAGCGGTCCTCAAAAGACCTCTCTCTCAGCCCCACCTACCTCACAGGGTGTCTGTTGTGGCGAAGGGGAAAGAGATTGTAAGCCAGTCTGAGACACCTTTGGGTAGTGAAGGGTGGGGTATAAATCCAGTCTCTTCCTCTTCTTCTTCTTCAGCTGTGCAGCATCAAAATGATGGCCCATGTAGCCCACCAATCCTTTTTCGTGCCATGCCCCCAGAATGTCCACAAGCGAGCCACAGAGGCCTAGCGCCCCCTGTTGTTGCCCCACCCAGCCACTGGCATTCAGAGGTACTCTTTTCCTGAGCCCTGAAGTTCCATTTGTCTATCAGGGCTAATACCCACAGAAGGACCTTTTCTACCTTCTTTGTTTGGTGTAGTGGTTAAGTGGGCAGACTCTAATCTGGGAGAACCGGGTTTGATCCCCCACTCCTCCACTTGCACCTGCTGGATGACCTTGGGCGAGCCATAGTTCTGTCAGGGCTGTCCTTGAAAGGGCAGTTCTCTCAGAGCTCTCTCAGCCCCACCTCCCTCACAGGGTGACTTTCGTGGGGTGGGGAAGAGAGAGGAGTTTGTAAGCCTTTCTGGGACTCTGAGTGAAGGGCGGGGTATAAATCCAATCTCCTCCTCCTCCTCCTCCTTCAACCCCCTTTCAAAGCCACTGTGAACATAGCAGCCTTTGCTGTATCTTGTGGTGGTGAGCAATGTTCCCTCTAAGCTGAGTTAGTGTGAGCTAGCTCACAGTTTTTGAGCCTCCGGCTCACACATTTTTGCCTTAGCTCAGGGAGGAGGGCTCCAGAGCAAACCAATTTATGCAGTAGCCAAATCACCTGCTCACAACTTTAATGCTGGTAGCTCACAAAGTAGAATTTTTGCTCACAGGACTCCATAGCTTAGAGGGAACATTGGTGGTGAGTCCCACAGTTTCAGCACCTGATCACGGAGAAGTTTTTTTTCTTTTTTCCATCCGGGATGTTTTGCCCATCAATTCAGCACCCCGCGTCCTAGTATTATTGGAATGGGAGAAGAAGTTCTCTGTGTATTTCATAGAATTCTAGAGTAGGCCAACCCCCCCCGCACAAGGCAGGAAATTCACAAAGTTATTGACTTTATTGATATCTCACCTCTCTTCCTAATGGGGACCCAAAGCATCTGACATCGTTTTCCTCTCCTCCATTTTATCCTCACACCAACCCTGTGAGGTAGGTCAGGCTGAGAGTCTCTGACTGGCCCAAGGCCACCGAACAAGCTTCCGTGGCATGAGGGGGGATTCGAACCCGAGTTTCCCAGATTCTAGTCTGACACTTTAACCCAGGGGTCATTTCCTGCAGGAG
>NW_015160396.1:27920-30910 GCF_001447785.1 Gekko japonicus
GGTGGGTGTTGCCTTCTGACACACTTCCGGTGATGTCAGGGGGTGTGGCATATGCAAATAAGTTATGCTAATGAGTTGTGCTAATGAGCTCCTGCACCTCTTTTTCTACGAAATGACCCCTGCTTTAACCACTACACTACATTGGCTCTGTCCACTTTCTCCATCTCACGCTTAACTCTTCTATCATGTTCCCCTTTAGTTGTCTTCTTTTTATAAACCTCAAGGCCATGAACTCCTCTACCCAAGATGCTTTGGGTTGCCCTGTTTTGCACCTTTTCCAGCTCCACGATATCCTTTTGGCAATACGGCATCCAGAACTGTATTTATTTTATTTATTTATTCATTCCATTTATATCCCGCCCTCCCCGCAAACTGACTCAGGGTGGCTTACATTAGTCGGTACAAAGTACCCTAAAATTGATATCAAACATTTTAAACATTTTAAAATAATCAGGTACTCATAAAGTAAGGTAAAGGCCTTGCTCGAAAGCCAGTCGAATCCGACTCTAGGGTTGCGGTGCTCATCTCCATTTCAAAGCCCAAGAGCCAGCGCTGTCCGAAGACGTTTCCGTGGTCACGTGGCCGGCATGACTAAACACCGAGGCGCACGGAACGCTGTTCCCTTCCCACCGAAGTGGTACCTATTTATCTACTTGCAATTTCTTGCTTTCGAACTGCTAGGTTGGCAGGAGCTGGAACTAGAGACGGGAGCTCACTCCGTCATGCGACACACTCGAGTTTTGAACTGCTGAACTACCGACCTAATTGATTGAGATGGGCGTGCTTTGTGATGTAACAAGCAGACATTTTCCAACTCAGTGATCTTCTGGCGTCATGCAATGGTATGGCTCGATCTCAAAGCTGGGGCCGGCCCATGACCACAGATGTTGGTGGTAGTGGTGAGGGCGGCTCCTAATTGAAAGCCTGGTGGAAGAGCTCCATTTGGTGTAGTGGTTAAGTGCACGGACTCTAATCTGGGAGAACCGGGTTTGATTCCCCCACTCCTCCACTTGCACCTGCTGATGTGACCTTGGGTCAGTCACAAGCTCTGGCACAGCTGTCCTTGAAAAAGAGCCGTTTGTGTCAGAGTTCTCTCAGGCCCACCCACCTCACAGGGTGTCTGTTGTGGGGAGGGGAAGGGCAAGGAGTTTGTAAGCCTTTCTGGGACTCTGAGTGAAGGGCGGGGTATAAGTCCAATCTCTTCCTCCTCTTCCTCCTCTTTTTCTTCTTCTTCTTCTTCTTCTTCTTCTTCTTCTTCCTCCTCCTCCTCCTCCTCCTCCTCCTTGAAAAAGAGCAGTTTCTGTCAAGAGCTCTCTCAGCCGCACCTACCTCACAGGGTGTCTGTTGTGGGGAGGGGAAGGGAAAGGAGTTTGTAAGCCTTTCTGGGACTCTGAGTGAAGGGCAGGGTATAAATCCAATCTCCTCCTCCTCCTCCTCTTCGTCTTCGCCCTGCGGAACTGTACAAGATCCCACAGGGCCCTGATCTCTTCTGGGAGCTCATTCCACCAGTATGGAGCTGCCACTGAAAAGGCCCTGGCCCTGGTGGCAGCGAGCCTGGCATCCTGGGGCCTGGGAGGGTCAATCGGTGTTGTGACCCCAACCGTAGTGCTCTCTGGGGTACATATGGGGCATGTCGGACCCTGGCCACCGGCCATTCTATATCCAGTCCATTTCCAAAAATGATCCCTCGAAAGCCCACCGTCCATCTCCCAAGTTGCAGGCTCTTCCAATCTCCCAGCTCCCTCCTTCTGGGGAAAGTTCATTTCTTCGAACGAATTCCTGTCTTCCGACATCCTTCTCACCCCTCCAACCTTGGGAAACGGAAAGCTGATGACGATCCATTATCGTAAACTGCGGGGACCCCGGAGGGCCCGTAATAATTGCTACCATCCGAGTCTCGCGCCGTTGTTTGGGCTGGGAGGTTCTCCTTCCATACCTACATTCCACTGAGAGGCGAAAGTGCTTCTCTGACGGGGCCGGCGTGCCACGCAGTTTAATCGCCCCTGACGTTTCTCTCGGTTTTGCCAAAGGTTTCTTTGGGAAAGGTATATCAGACCCAGGACAAGTTTATTGTATACTGTCAAAAGATTTTGGAGGGTGGAGGGAGTTAAGGCCCGTGGCACCTCCCCAAAAGCTTAGATAATGTTGCGGCATAATGCGAAGCTCAGAATAAATCAGCAAACAGAGTTTCTCTCCTGGGGGCCGTCGGCTGCAAGATATTTCATCGGAAGGCCCCCCGACGCATCTCTGCCGGTAATTAATCTTTTCAGTAATAGTGCCGATGGAGTGTTTCTGGCATCAAAACTGGGGATTCGTTCTAACAGAGGCCACTAGGTGGCGTGGGGTACCCTACAGGAAGGAGTGAAGCGTACCCACAGGTGGAGTCTTGTTTAGATTTAGAATTAAACTGGAAATGGAAAGATGGAAGCTCTCTTAGGACCAGGCACCACTGAGGATCTGTGCATCTGATCCCAAATGTACAGCTGGATCTGAGACCCATAGCACCTTGGAGACAAGATATCCGGGGTCCAGGCCTTTGAGAATCAAAACCCCCTCTCCCTGACATAGGTAATGGGTGGGCACTACAAGGGAGTCATTACCGGCTAAATATCAGGAGAAACTTCCTAACTGTGAGAGTGGTTGAGCAGCGGAACAGACTGCCTCGGGAGGTGGTGGATGCTCCTTCGCTGGACGTTTTCAAGCGGAGGCTGGACGACCATCTTCCGGGTATGTTTTAGGGCTCTCTTTCGGCTCTGCTCCTGCAAAGTGCAGGGGGCTGGACTAGATGACCTGCAAGGTCCCTTCCGACTCTAACATCCTATGATTCTATGATTCCTTGCCTCATCTGCCTGCCACTGGATTTTCTCAGTGTCCGAGTCGAGGCAACTTAAGTCCATGACAAAATAGCATCCAAATAACTTGGGGGCAACAGCCGGCTGAAACCGGCCTGACCCCTGAAGGGAGGTAATGTAATGCAGAACGGGGGGGGG
>NW_015160396.1:30927-42864 GCF_001447785.1 Gekko japonicus
ATGAAAAGAAGGTTGAACTCGATTTTAGTGCAGAATGAAGGGGGGGGGGGACCTGGATTAAAAAGAAGGTTGAATTTGATTTTGGTGCAGAATTGCACATGGAATTCACTGCCACAGGAAGTGGTGGCGGCTACAAGCATGGACGGCTTCAAGAGGGAATTAGATAAGCATCTGGAGCAGAGGTCCATCAGTGGCTATTAGCCACACGGTACAGATAGGGGCTCTGGGGCAAGTGATGCTCTGTCTTCTTGGTGCTTTGGGGGGGGGTCAACAGTGGGAGGGCTTCTAATGTCCTGGCCCCACTGGTGGACCTCCTGATGGCACCTGGTATTTCTGGCCACTGTGTGACACAGAGTGTTGGACTGGAGGGTCCTTTGGCCTGACCCAACATTGGCGTCACTTGTGTTCTTATGCTTGGAGGGCACCGTGGTGAAGAGTGCAGGAAGGGCCAAAGGGAACTTTGACTCCTGAAAGATCCTACCCCCGCCCCATTCTTGTTGGTCTCTAGGTGCTATTGGTCTCGAATCTAGATATTCTATTGCAGGCAAACACGGCTACGCTCTGAAATGGATCCCAAATGTGTAATTTTGCTGGGGGGGGATCAGCTACTTGGGGAGAGGGCCCATCCAGTCCAACAGTCTGTGTCACACAGTGGCCAAACACCAGGTGCCATCAGGAGGTCCACCAGAAGTCCAGAAGCCCTCCCTCCGTGCCCCCCCCAAGCACCAAGCATACAGAACATCCCTTGCCCCAGGCATAAGAACATCAGGGAAAAGAACATCAGGAAGAACATGCTGGATCAGGCCAGTGGCCAAAACCCAGGTGCCATCAGGAGGTCCACCAGCGGGGCCAGAACTCCAGAAGCCCTCCCCCTGTTGCCCCCCCCAGCACCAAGAAGACAGAGCATCACTGCCCCAGACAGAGTGTTCCATCTATACCTTGTGGCTAAGAGCTACACATGGACCTTTGCTCCTTATGTTTCTCCAATCCCCTCCTGAAGCCGTCTATGCTTGTTGCTGCCACCACTTCCTGCGGCAGAGAATTCCACATGTTTATCACTCTTTGGGTGAAGAAGGACTGCCTTTTATCTGTTCTAAGCCTATTGCTCCTTAAATTCATGGAGTGCCCACGAGTTCTTGTATTGTGAGAAAGGGAGAGAAGGACTCCTTTCTCTACCTTCCCTATCCCATGCCTAATTTTGTAAACCTCTCTCGTGTCACCCCAACTGTTACATATTAGGACTGGAACATTCCAGGACTATCTACCAGAGACTGGCTGAGCTTAGAGCTCCAGAACAATACCCCAGCAGGACTCTGGAAGTGACCAATGAGAAAGTAATGCTATGTAAATAGCCTATCGTTGGGAGTGGGGTGTGTTTGGGCGTGGTTTTTGCATGCTATTTGAACAGGGCTGTTGCCCTGGAGTCTTCAGTCTTGTTCCTGAAATCACTGAATAAAGTAGAGCTGTTCTCTGCAATGCATCTCGAACCCAGTATTTTATACCAGTATTCCAGGGGGTTACGTCCCGGTCGGGGCCCAGGCACACTGGATGATTTGTTGAGGCTACGTCGACTTTGTTATGGTGTTGAAACAGGGAACAAGAAGGGGAGAAATGTTAAAAATGACCTCCCTAAATTGCCAACTCTTCTCCTTCTTTCGCTATCTAAAAAAAGAAGAAGTCACCGGTAATGAAGTTTTGGCTATCTGCGATGTGTTGAAATGGAACCAGCGGGTTCATCCACGGGGTAAACACTAGAAGGCTATGCAAACATATCCCCACTTAATTCTTTGATTAGTTAAACACGAGATGATTAGTTGGCTCACGTCCTCGCATTTGGCTGGCAGTTCTGGGGAATAACACATGCAGTATTTTGTGGGTTTTCGTAGCGTTTGGACGGAGCCTTGCCTCGCGACGGCTGGACAATGAAAGAGCTGTCATTTCCTATAAAATCGTTCTCGTTCTACGAACGGAACGGATTACGATGCCACGGTCTCGAGAAAGTGAAACGGTATTCCTCATCAAAGGCCCCTAAGTAAACTCAGTAGTCCTGGGATATGAGGACGAGTCCTAAAAACTAGTTAATTAACAGGAAGCAGAGAGTGAGTATAAATGGGCAGTTTTCACAGTGGTGGGTCGCAAGACGTGGTAGTCCTGCTGTATACTGCATTGGTCAGGCAGCACCTGGAGTCTTGTGTGTAGTTCTGGAGGCCTCGCTTCATAAGAACATAAGAGAAGCCAGTGTTGGATCAGGCCAAAGGCCCATCCAGTCCAACACTCTGTGTCACACAGTGGCCAGAAATACCAGGTGCCATCGGGAGGTCCAGCAGTGGGGCCAGAACTCCAGGAGCCCTCCCACTGTTGTCCCCCAAGCACCAAGAAGACAGAGCATCCCTTGCCCCAGACATAAGAACATAAGAGAAGCCAGTGTTGGATCAGGCCAATGACCCATCCAGTCCAACACTCTGTGTCACACAGTGGCCAGAAATACCAGGTGCCATCGGGAGGTCCAGCAGTGGGGCCAGAACTCCAGGAGCCCTCCCACTGTTGTCCCCCAAGCACCAAGAAGACAGAGCATCCCTTGCCCCAGACATAAGAACATAAGAGAAGCCAGTGTTGGATCAGGCCAATGGCCCATCCAGTCCAACACTCTGTGTCACACAGTGGCCAGAAATACCAGGTGCCATCGGGAGGTCCAGCAGTGGGGCCAGAACTCCAGGAGCCCTCCCACTGTTGTCCCCCAAGCACCAAGAAGACAGAGCATCCCTTGCCCCAGACATAAGAACATAAGAGAAGCCAGTGTTGGATCAGGCCAATGGCCCATCCAGTCCAACACTCTGTGTCACACAGTGGCCAGAAATACCAGGTGCCATCGGGAGGTCCAGCAGTGGGGCCAGAACTCCAGGAGCCCTCCCACTGTTGTCCCCCAAAAAAGGATGTGGACAGAATGGAAAGCAATGAGAATGATCAGGGGCCTGGAGACCAAGGGCTCTTTTCGTAGCAGGAACTCCTTTGCATATTAGGCGACACCCCCCCTAATGTAGCCTATCCTCCAAGAGCTTACAGAGCTCTTCTTACAGGGGATACTGTAAGCTCTTGGAGGATTGGCTACATTAGGGGGTGTGTCACCTAATATGCAAAGGAGTTCCTGCTACAAAAAGAACCCTGCCAAGAAGCCCTAGGAGGAAAGACCGAGGGACTTGGGAATGGTCATTCTGGAGAAGAGGAGGTGGAGGGGGGACAGGATGGCTCTCTTTAGGTATTTGAAGGGCTGTCCCTTAGAGGAGGAGGGCAGGGAGCTGTTCCTGTGGGCAGCAGAGGAGAGGACTCGCAAGAATGGGTTTCAATTAAGAGCGGGAAGGTACCGGCTGGATCTTAGGAAAAAAATTTCAACAGTCAGGGTTGTGCAACGGTGGAATCAGCTGCCCGGGGAGGTGGCGAGCTCCCCTTCATTGGCAGTCTTTGAGCAGCGGCTGGACAATTGTCAGGGATGCTCTAGGGTGGCAGATCCTGCACTGAGCCGAGGGTTGGACTAGATGGCCTGTTTGGCCCCTTCCAACTCTGTGATTCTAGAGTAGTAATCACCAGCAAGGAGCCTCTTCAAGACGGTTATAGAACTATCCAGAGCAGGCTTGCTTGTTGCAAAGGAGATTTAGCTGTTGGTGGGACTTATCCTGGTTTCATCAAACACTCACGTCCGCCACCTTGATAAGAGCTGGATTAGGGTTCTCAACGTAGCCTGCTGGGAGATTTTTTTTTGGGGGGGGACTGAGGAAGGTGTAGTCAAGGAGGATGTGATGTCACTTCCGGATGATGCTCTAAGCGGCCTCTGTTGTCTTTACCACAGAGACCGGGCACATTCCTAGAGTGTCACTATGAGGAGGCCATTTTTCCTCTCCCACTCCTGATTTCCTCTGGGGCAGGACATTGGTGCTAGAGTCAGGTGAGTCCCCAACCTGGGCAGGTAACTGGGAGGCCTGAGCTGGCTGCCCTCTTGCGTCCGTCCTCCGGATGCAGCCGCGACCCTCTTAGACCCCTCACCTGGCATAGCCAAAGATGGGGAAACTCGCGTGAACGGGAGTATCGCAATGAGAAGCTTGCAGAAATAGCCTCTGTTTGGTTGAACCCCCCCCCAGTCTGGATCGCAGCCAGCAAAATGTCACAGAAGTATTCCCCGAGCAAGGCAAAGTCAGCCGCGTCCACCTCATGTTATTAGTTCCCAGAATCCTCTAGGCGGTGGTATGTCTAACTTCTATCACAGTTGCGACTGTCTATGGCGCGTATCTTTATCTAACCTCCCCCTCCTCTAACGAAAACAGCTTCCCACCGCCGTAATCTCCACTAAGGGGAGAGAGAAGAGAGACAAAAACGATTTGGCCTCGCATGCAAAAGGCGACAGCGCCCCGCCCTGCCGGGTTGATTTCAGGGCCCCCGTTTAATAAAGCCATCTCCCTGTGTTATTGTTCGGCCTGTTCTCAGGGCCGGGATCCGGGACCCTCCCCGGCCCTGCACATTTTCTGAAACAGTCGCCCATTAAGTACGTAATTAATCAGCTAACAGAATCGCTCCGGCTGTTTGCCGTGGCACGTTCTCATGAACCTGGCGGTGAAAGGAAAGCCGTGCCGACGAGATGACATTTGAAGAATCCTGTGTTTGAAAAGAAAGGGGAGGGGAGGGTTGGATTCGATTTCTGCTGAATAAGGCGACTGTGAAGAGTCCCTTAATAATACGGTCGGGAGAAAACGGAGGGGCAAAATTGGTGGGCAACCTCCTGCCCCTGGCCTCTCGTACCGGGAGTAAAAGGCTGGGGGGGGGGTCATTGCATGATGTCATGTCCAGGCGGCATCTGGAAATGACATCACCTTGTCATGAAAATTCTAGCGCTTCATGCAAAGTGTGAACATCCCTTCTGGTCACTCACTTGGAAGCGAAGCAGTGTTGTGCTGCGTTGTTTCCATCAGTCTCCACTCCCCACACACTCCCATCAGTTGCCAGGAAACACTGAGTGATGGTGTCAGAATGCACATGGAGACATCCAAGTATGAAGCCTCAACTCAAAAATCCCAAGCAATTGTTTCTCTTTTTAGTAATGTGCCTTTTCCTGATTGGGGGAGACAGCCACGGTGGCAGACAGATGTTGGAGAGGCAGCAACCACAAGACAGCCTTGAGTCCCCGGGGAGAAAGGCAATCTATTCACGAAAATAAATAAATGTAAACAAATAAAACCTGCCAATTGTGCAAACGGCCACATCCAAAGTATTCAGATACGGATGAGCGATCTGTCAAACGACCAGCTCTTTGATCACAATGAGCCAGTGAGATGAAAGCTGATAAATCAGATAATAAAATTGGTTTTTGAACTTGGTGGAGCTCTGGTCTGAACCAGCACAGCTGTTCTTATGTTTCTGCAGGAAGGAGGAGTCACTAGGATTTGAACGGCTGTCCCTTGAACAAGAGAACAGCAGCAAGAAGAAGTTGGAGGCAATGGCAGACGGGCCCAGGAAGCAGAGCCGATGCAGCCATAGAAGCAGTTCATAGAATCATAGAGTGGGAAGGGACCTCCAGGGTCATCTAGTCCAACCCCACACACAATGCAGGAAAATCACAAATACCTTCCCCCCCCCGAAAACCCCCCCTCAGTTTGGTGCAGTGGTTAAGTGCGTGGACTTAACAGGATCCCCTGTAATTACAGCTCATCTCTGGGAGAACAGGGTTTGATTCCCCATTCCTCCACTTGCAGCTGCTGGATGGCCTTGGGCAAGCCATCGTTCTTTCAGAGCTGTTCTCTCAAGGGCAGTTCTCGCAAGAGCTCTCTCAGCCCCACCTACCTCACAGGGTGTCTGTCGTGGGGAAGGGAGAGGAGCTTGTAAGCCTCTGAGACTCCTTTGGATAGTGAAGGGTTGGGTATAAATCCAATCCCTTTTCTACTTCTTCTTCTGATCCACGCCCAGAGGATGACAAAAAAATCCTCCAGGATCTCCAGCCAAACTGGCCTGGAGAAAAATGGCTTCCTGGCCCCAAAGTGGTGATCAGCATTTTCCTGAGCGTGCGAGAAAGGGCCATGAGAACTAAGCACTGAGGCGACCCTTCCTGCTCTCCCTTCTCGTGATCTGCCCAAGTTCACGGAATCCGCGTGGCTGTCAGATGGCCATCGAGCCTCTGCTTGAAAACCTCCAAAGAAGGAGGGCCCACCACTTCCCCAGGAAGCCTGTTCCACCGAGTCTGACTGTCCGGAAGTTCTTCCTCATGTTCAGCCGAAAACACTTCTGATTTCATTTCAACCCGTTGGTTCTGGTCCGACCTTCTGGGGCCACACAAAACAACTCCACACCAGTGGCCACCCTCTATAGGACAGCCCTTCCAGTACTTAAAGATAGTGATCATACCACCTCTCAGTCGTCTCCTCTCCAGGCTAAATACACCCAGCTGCTTCAACCTTTCCTCCTAGGACTTGGTCTCCAGACCCCTCACCATCTCTGTTGCCCTCCTCTGGTTGGTTTCAGCCATACTGTACCTTGTAAGGCACCAGGGTTGCCAGTCTCCAGGTGGGGGCTGGAGATCTCCTGGGATTACAGCTGGTCTCCATGTAAAAGCGATCAGTTCCCCTGGAGAGAATGGCCACTTTGGAGGGAGGACTCTATGGAATTATACCCTGCGGAGGTCCCTCCCCTCTCCAAACCCCGCCCTCCCCAGGCTCCGCCCCCAAATCTCCAGGAATTTCTCCGGTTTGAGCAGGGCAACCCTAAAATGCGCCGTGGTCTGAGACAGGGAAGGAGGATTGCCAGGTATGAAGGACAAGCTGGCGGGGGACTTGCCGGGATGCTGTGGGAGAGGGGAGGGGACAAGCACCCCAGGTGACGTAGGGACATCGGGGGGGGGCATGTGCCTATACCATTTCAAGGTGACGTAGGCCCGTCGGGGGGGCGACGCTCCGGTTTGGGGCAAAACTCTCTTGTTGGAAGCTAATTCTGCCACAGAATGTTGCCCAAGGAAGCAGAGTGTCACCCTGAACCTGCCAGTTTGGTGTCACGGTTAAGTGCGCCATGGACTCTAATCTGGGAGAACCGGGTTTCATTCCCCACTCCTCCACATGCAGCTGCTAGATGACCTTGGGCAAGCCATAGTTCTGTCAGAGCTGTCCTTGAAAGAGAGCAGTTTCTGTCAAGAGCTCTCTCAGCCCCGCCTACCTCACAGGGTGTCAGTTGTGGGGAGGGGGAGGGAAAGGAGTTTGTAAGCTGCTCTGAGACTCCTTTGGGGAGTGAAGGGCGGGGTATAAATCCAATCTCCTCCTCCTCCTCCTCCTCCTCCTCCTCCTCCTCTTCTTCTTCTTCTTCTTCTTCAGTTCTCTCAGAGCTCTCTCAGCCCCGCTTACCTCCCAGGGTGTCTGTTGTGGGGAGGGGAAGGGAAAGGAGTTTGTAAGCTGCTCTGAGAGTCCGAGTGAAGGGCAGGGTATAAATCCAATCTCCTCCTCCTCCTCCTCCTCCTCTTCTTCTTCTTCTTCTTCGATAGTTCTCTCAGAGCTCTCTCAGCCCCACCAACCTTACAGGGTGTCTGTTGTGGGGAGGGGAAGGGAAAGGAGTTTGTAAGTCCCTCTGAGACTCCAAGTGAAGGGCAGGGTATAAATCCAATCTCTTCTTCTTCTTCATAAGAGTGCCATCTGAATTAAGTAACAAAATTTGGTGAAAACATGGGAGCGTGGCTAAAAGAGCTCTGATTTCTATATCCAGCCTGTAGAAATCAGGCTGAATAGTGAAATCTTAAGACCCATATATCCTAGAAAGAAAGCTTCCCAAAGCATTCACAAGACACAGATTATGGCAGTACAAGCTGAAGTTGTTCTAGTTCAGGCTGGTATAGAATTGTTAAGTATCCTGAAGGGAATGAAGCTTCTAATTGTAGCTTGGCCGCTGTCACATAATTAAGAACTCAAGAACTGGTACAAGATTAATACTATGATGTGTTTGTTCTTCTTCTTCAGTTCTCTCAGAGCTCTCTCAGCCCCACCAACCTCACAGGGTGTCTGTTGTGGGGAGGGGAAGGGAAAGGAGTTTGTAAGTCCCTCTGAGACTCCAAGTGAAGGGCGGGGTATAAATCCATCCTCCTCCTCCTCCTCCTCCATCCTGTGTTAATGAGCGGCCGCTCATGCACACAGCTTAGGAAGAACACTGGCGGGGAGTACTTACCGGTGTAAGTGGAGGCCTAGGCCAGCAGTCCAGCTGTGTTGCCGGTGACAGGACAACATCACTTCCGGCATGCACTGGAAGTGATATCATTGCACTGCTGGTGACAGGGATGCTCTGGTATTGGGCCAGAAACGATATTGTACATGCCTTTCTTATCACAGAGTTTTTGCCCAGATACCAGAGTGTCCCACATTGCTGCTGTCTCTTCCGGTGTGCGCTGGAAGTGATGTTACCACATCGCTGGTATTGTCACTGCTAGGCTTTTCCCTGCTGCTACGTATCTCTGTTGGACAGCTGATTAGCAGTGGGTGTTTGATCTGGGGGGCGGGGTTTCCTCTGCCAACGATAGAGTTGTCAACCTCCAGGTGGGGCCTGGGGATCCCCCCGTCATTACGACTCATCTCCAGGCAGTTTGTAGCGGGAGGGAGTCGTGGCAAAAAAAGACCCGGAACAAACTGTTCCAGGTTTTCCCGTTCACACTGCAGCGACTGATGCGGGAGCATACCGGGAGGAGGCGCAAGGGAGCATTCACACTGTTGGCCTGGAGGCACGGACGTAAGGCGCGCCTTTCTTTTTCTGTAATCTGGAAATATGCACTTACGCGCATGAGCACTTATGCGCATGAGTGCATAAGAAGAAGAGAAGAGATTGGATTCATATCCCGCTCTTCACTAGCCAAAGGTGTCTCAGAGGAGTTTACAAACTCCTTTCCCTTCCCCTCCCCACAATAGACACCCTGTGGGGTAGGTGGGGCTGAGAGAGCTCTTGAGAGAACTCGGGAGCAAAGCGTTACAAGACGGGTTGAGTATGGGTGGGGAACGCCGGACAGATGTGCCTGTGTGAATGGCCCATTTAATCCAGTTGTGAAACGTTCCTCACATGCGCCTCTATCGGGGCAAACTGCCCTTCAGAACTCGACCTATGTGCCCTCGCTGAATGCCACTGTCCGTGTTACTGTGTGTTTGGGATCTTTCCGATCAATTCTCCCATACTTTAATGTTACACATGGGCGCCTTTCATTGCCTCAAAAGGGGGACTCCTTTATGCAGTTTTGGGCACCACATTTTAGGAAGGATGTTGACAAGCTCGAGCGTGTCCAGAAGAGGGCAACCAGGATGGTGAGAGGGTTGGAATCCAAGTCTTATGAGGAAAGGCTGAAAGAGTTGGGTCTGTTTAGCCTGGGAGAGAGAAGGCTTAGAGGGGACACGATTGCAGTCTTCAAATATCTGAAGGGCTGTCATGTAGAAGATGGAGCGGATCTCTTCTCTCTTGCTCCGGATTGCAAGACTAGATCTAATGGGTGGAAATTACAAGGGAGTCGATACCGGCTAAATATCCGGAGAAACTTCCTAACTGTCAGAGTGGTTGAGCGGTGGGACAGACTGCCTCGGGAAGTTGTGGATGCTCCTTTACTGGATGTTTTCAAGCGGAGGCTGGATGGCTATCTTTCAGGTATGTTGTAGGTATGTAGGGCTATCTTTCGGTTATGCTCCTGCAGAGTGCAGGGGGTTGGACTAGATGACCTGCAAGGTCCCTTCCAACTCTAACATTCTATGATTCTAAATAAATACGTAAATAAATAAGACTTTAAAAAGTATAGTTAACATGCTAGATATGAATCCAGGATGACCTTAGAGACCAACAAGTGTTTTGAGGTGTGAGCTTTTGACTATCAAAAATACAGTGAGAGTGAAAATACAGTGGCTATTTATAATCACTCATTCACCAATTTATTTGCTCACTGCTCACTTGTGTTATTGGTTGTTAACTGGCAAGCGGCAAAGAGCAGGATTGCCCGGCCTCTGACAGGGGCCCCAGGGCCCCTCCCCCTGCCATCAATCAGCCAGCCAGTAGGAAGGCTTACTGGCAGCAAAAGGAGTCCTTGGCCAGTGTTGCTGGTGACACAGTGATGTCACTTCTGGTGTGCCAACAATGCAGGACACTCTGGTACTGGGACAAAAACTCTGTAGTAAAAATGACTTCTACCATAGAGTTTTTGCCCAAATGACAGAGTGTCCCTGCATCATCAACGATGTGATGATGTCACTTCCAAGGCACATAGAAAGTGATGTTGCTGGCAATGTTAGCCTTGCCCTCTGTTTGCTGCTGCTAAGTCCCACACTCACCAGTTGCCAGGGGGTACCTGGCAACCCTAGCAAGGACAGGTCTCTGGAAACTGTGACTCCCATAGGTCTACTTGAGAATATGCATACATGAAATACTGTTGACTGAACCATACTCTAATGTACTGTTCAAATATGCACAAAGGAACCCAGTAAACAGGCTTGAACAGTTCAGAAACTGCTGAACTGCATGGCGAAAAATGGTCTACCTGTTCATCACCAGTGAACAAAGCATGACCCAAACTGGCAAGAGTGTGAGCATCCCTAGTTTGTGGACTTTCCCAGGCTTGGAGGTGTCCAATATTGCCAACCTAAGCAGAGCTGTATCCTTCTAAGCCCTTTGATTTAAATGGATTGAGAACAGCGTAACTCTTCTTAGGACGACACTTCGTTATTTCATTTATTTCATTTATTTACAAAGTGTGCACCCCCCGTCTGCCCTTCCAAGGGCTACCGGGGAGGGCAGCGGCTAACAATTTAAAACAGACATGATAAGATGACATTTTAAAACCCTCAAAATCAACCCCCCAACACACGTAATTAAAACAATTTTAAAAACAGTTAAAATACATACAAACAGCAATTAAAACATTGGTTAGGAAGGAGGGATCATTGAGGGAATGTCCAGTGAGACAAAAAAAAACTCTTCGCCGACTGATGGAAGATGTTAACATAAGGGAATATAGGAATCTCCCTGGGGACTGAGTTCCAGAGCTTTGGTGCCACAACCAAGAAGGCCCTGTCTTGGGTTGCCACCTACCTGATCTCAGAAAGTGGAGACATCCAAAGTAGGGACTTGGAAGATGTCCCTAGTGGTCAGGCAGGTGTGTAAGAGAGCAGGCACGCCTTCTGGTACCTTGGTCCCAAACCATATAGGGCTCTGATTCAGCCTCACAGTCGTAGCCACTTTTCCTCAGATAATAAGTCTTAAAATCATTGGCTGTAGGCCGTGCTGGAGGGACATGGCTGTGGAGATGGTGACTCACGTTCCCCACCAGTATCTGGTCCCATGCACATGCTATCACACCTGGCTATCATTGTATCGGGACACCGATCGACCAAGGACTGAAACGATCCCAAAGACTTACTGTCTGAGGAAAACCAAACCACGACTGCGGGCTTCCATTAGAAGTTCTGATGAGGCCGTTATTAAAATCCTGCTGCACGTCTGCACATCCGCAAAGGAATGAGAGTCATCCTTTGGAAACGCTAGAAGTTCCCGGACGTCCTACATCTAAAGAACATTGGTTACATGAGAAACAAGTGACTTCCTGTGAGTAACATAAACAAACATTTAACCCCAGATATACTGAGTGTTTTCAACTTGTAACACCCAACAATAAGAGAGCAGGCACTCTGGTACCTTGGTCCCAAACCATATAGGGCTCTGATTCAGCCTCACAGTCGTAGCCACTTTTCCTCAGATAATAAGTCTTAAAATGGTTGGCTGTAGGCCATCAGACCACACTGGAGGGACATGGCTCTGGAGACGGCGACTCACGTTTCCCACCAGTATCTGGTCCCATGCACACGCTATCACACCTGGCTATCATTGCATTGGGACACCGATCAACCAAGGACTGAAACGATCCCGAAGACTTACGGTCTGAGGAAAACCAAACCACGACTGCGG
>NW_015160397.1:0-1859 GCF_001447785.1 Gekko japonicus
CTATAATAGTGACTCCATGCAAATGGATAGTTACTGCATTACTGCTTGCAACTTGCTACTGGATAACTACAGTCATGCGGGGAACTGGCCATTTCTACTACCTAGCCAGATTATGAGGTGAGCTTTAAGAGAACCCTGCATTTCTGATTAGATGTGGAGGATGAGGAGACTGGATTCTACAGGCAAGGGACTCCTTCCCTGTATGGTTGTAGTTACCATTCAGTGAATCTACAATATGTGGCAAATATCTTTAGCCAGCCACTGTCAGTAATAATGAGAGATGCTGGACATTAGGATTGCTTGGCAGTTCGTTGCATTAGATGATCCAACCAAGGTGGCCATACATTATTCTGTCCATACTCTGTACAGAAGGATGCACATTATTTTGCGTAAGTTCCAAGTCTGAATCAAGACGAAAGTTGGAAATTTGTTTTTTTTGGGGGGGAAATCTAATTAATATTCTTAAATCCAGGTAGCCTAAACGCTGGTTTAATTTAAGAATTTTAAATGCAGTATATGGAAACTGGGGCTAGATTTACATCCTCGTGAATAACTGTGTAGAATGGCCCTTAGCTTTCTATTTTTAAGCTGAAAACTCAGGACAGGGGTCTAGAATCCCCTGAAGGCAATCAGGCCCTGATTAACACCCCCCCCCCCCATTGTTATGGCCTTTTTCAGAGATCTGGCATTAAAAGGCTTGATCCTCAAGCCAATTAAACCCTGATAGATTAACTATTCCAGGAAGTACTTAAAAAAAACTAGAAGGAAAGAAGGAACTGTGTTCTGTGTTGAATTTGAATGAGTGGTTAGAGGTGCCTGCAAAATGATAAAAGGAACTTCCTCTTTTTTCACAAATGGGCACCATTGTGTCCTTTTACAAGGAAGGCTATAGTACTCTAAAGCCATTGGTATTGGGATTAATTGCAGCAGCCAATGTCTGAGTTGAGTTGTATGGACACTATCCATCCTAGTACTTTTTGATACAGTAGCACCTGTGTAATGAACGTATAGCCATAGGCGTAATCTTCGTGGGGGCGGCGGGGCTTCAGCCCCCGCCGAAATTTTCAGGAAGGTATTCAGCCTTCCCCGGGAGCCACCCTTGCTCCTAGCAAAGCAATGCCTCTGGCCCAGCCCCAGCCCCCCCCGGGAAATTGGAAAGTCTACACCCTTGCGTATAGCACACATAAAGAGATGGTCATTTCCTAATAGAAGGACACTGCAGGGTTTAGAAGGAACTATGAATGGTAGTCATGCCAACAGGAAAGGATGGTACAGAACTACCTGGGAAGAGAAGTGTGTGTGTGGGGGGGGGGGCAGAACTGAGAACAGGGAAAGGTGTCAATTGCATCCATCCATACCTCCTAAGAGCCCCTTCCCGACTTGTTACAGATGTTCCTGAATTCAATACTATTGGTAAGCTGCCCCAGCATCCATCAATGGAGCCTTTATGTGTTCACCATTTTCAGGATTTGCCTCCAACCAAATGTAATAGCTGCTCGGTGTCTGTCAAACTGGCAATGAAAGAACTCTTTGCTTAACAACATCCAGCCTTTGCCTTCACAACAGGGACATTATAGAGTGAGGAAGCCAAACTGATCATCTTCAGGAGCCTGGTACCAATAGCAGGAAAGGCTCTGCATTAAGCCCTTGCTTCTTTACAGTACACTGGGCTAACTTTCCCATGCCTATAGCTCACTCACTTTAAAAGGGCTTTGCACCAGTCCAGCAATGGAATGTACAGTTAATAGAAAATTGATCTGATTTCAAATTATTCATGAGTTATCCACAGTTCTGTAACAGGCACAAAAGTGACACTGGAAGAGTCCCTTCATTTATATATAATATAATATAATATAATA
>NW_015160397.1:2142-7180 GCF_001447785.1 Gekko japonicus
AATATAATATACATCCCTGAATACACATGGTTCAGGGCAGTGAACAACATAATGATTAAAATATTCATAAATAATAAAATAATAAAACAATTTAAATAATCCATAGATAACAACATAGATAAATAATCTAAACAACACAACTAGCTTGAGTTACTTTCTGAGAAGATATACCGTGCTAGTTGAACCAGCAGAACAACAAGGGGATGAACTCCTTCAATCATCAAGCAATTCAGCTTGAGTTCCTCATAGATTAGGTGGAGCACACAGAAGATGGTTGGAATATGGGAGAAAAAGAAGAGTAGAGGAATCCAGACTGTGGCTGGGTGAAAGATTGTCCTTTGGGGATTTAATTTCCAGTGGATCCAGCTGCAGAGCTTTGGCCAAAGGGTGAGACTCAACATTTTTATGATAATCTGAATTTAGCAGATAGTCCCAATACTCATCAGATCCTGTTTCTGAGGGCTGGGCTTTCTCTAGAGCAATGACTGGAGAAAGGGACCCTTTAAAATCAAGATTCTGGGCCCATGCCACTTGATCTGTGTTGCAGCCAGTGTTCCCTCTAAGCTGAGTTAGCGTGAGCTAGCTCACAGTTTTTCAGCCTCCGGCTCACAGATTTTTGTCTTAGCTCAGGAAGGAGGGCTCCAGAGAAAACTAACTGATGCAGTAGCCAAATCACTTGCTCACAACTATAAAGCCAGTAGCTCACAAAGTAGAATTTTTGCTCACCAGACTCCACAGCTTAGAGGGAACATTGGTTGCAGCCCATCATGTTCATGAGAAAAGTGAAAACAAGTTCCACTCGGAGTAATAACTCAATCCTCCTAGTGCACTGTAAGCATTATACTACCTGACAAGCATCTGCACTGCCACCTCTTTGGGGAGGATATACTTAATGCCTTGCAAACATCTTTTAACTAATTCTGAAGCTGCAATTTCAGGAATGGTAATTCTAACCACCAAGCCATTACTAAGGTCCAGAGTTACTCTGTTCTGGACAGGATCTCTCACAGAGGGAATAAATATTGCAAGCTGCTGGAAAGTGCAGTCATCAATATAAGAGGAGTTTGGAAGTTTGGAAGAATCCCTCAGTTATGGAACAGGCAACAACACCCCCTGCTTGTCAAAGGTAACAAGGTGTTTATTCAAAGACTTGGAAGGAGCATTGATATTGTCCAAAGGAGTGCTTGGGTATGGCATTTGGTTTGAAATGGACAATGACAGGGACGGAGCAGGGAAACCAGGGATGAAAACCTTTCCTACCCAAACCACTCCAGTATACAGAACTAAATTCCCATTGCCTTCCAGAATCAGCATTGTGTCAACACTTTCTACTGAAGCTGCATCCTTTCCCTGGATGTTGGTAACAGCACTGAAAATTAACTGCAACATGTCATTACTCTCTTGAAACGTCACACAATGCAACTGGAGTTGGGATTCCACTAGGTAGCACAAAAACTTTTGCCCATAAAGGGTAGTTGTAATAAATACTTTGGACGCTTTTTTCTTCCTCATGTTTGTGATGGCCTCAGTCCATATGTGGTCTACGCAAAACTCCGGTATGACCAATTCAGTTTATGATGTAAAGATGGAGTCTGTGGAAGTGCTGTTTGGAGACTGGCAAATGCTGTGCCTCTTTGGAGACTGTGTGTGGCTAGAAACGTTGAATCTTTGCACTCCTGAGAAAGAATGAAAAAATGAACCCTTAGCGCAGGGGAATGAGACCCACTAAGGGCTGCCATGTTGGATATGGAAGGTGAACAGGAATGAATGCTGGGAGATGATGCCGACCTACTCTGACTGTGAATAGAAGAGTAATTCTGGAAAAGGGAACCCACAGGCAAATCACCCTTAGACAGACTTCTGAGTTGGACAGTGAAAGAGCTGCTGGTGGCTGCATGCTGAGGGGTCCCCACTTATTCGGAAAGCTTTAAGACTGCACTCTACTGCTCTGGTTTTACTCTACAAAGGGCCCAGATAGCATGCAAATACTGAGTGGAGTCATGTGTCATGATGGAAGGCTCAGCATGGAGTTCTAGACAGTTTCTTTCACGTTTTCTTCTGCTCCCCCCCTCAAACGCTCAAAAATTCATGCGCATGGGAGGTGTCCCTCCCCCGCTCGCCTTTTTTCCATTCAGTGGGGTGGGGTGGGTTGGGGAGCTATCTTTTTCCTTTGCAAACGCTTTCAAAACTGACTCACGTTCATAATTGACTCACGTTGTGAGGAAAACAATTCTCATTGGGCGATTTCTCACTAGAGCTGCCTCGCAGCACAGCGCCGTTTGCCCCGACACAAACAGGTCAATTTCACACTCCAGGGCTGCATTTTGACTCGGGACTTCGCCCGATTTCCTCCGCAGTTTCGTGATCCTGGTTTTTGAGGATCATGAAACTGCGGAGGAAATCGGGCGAAGCCCCGAGTCAAAGGCAGCCCCGCAGCCTCGGGTGTGAAATTGAGTAGTCAGCAACATACTGAACTCTGGCAGAACCAAATAAGTCTCCAGATTATTATTTCATTATTATTATTTCATCCAATGGGTGTAGCATGCTGAACATGGTGGGCAAAGGTTCTCTAGTTGGATTTAGAGGCACTTCATTTGAAGAACTACTGCATTCAAACAAGCCATTTTTTTTGCTACCCAAAAGAGCAATGAAGCTATGTAATCCTTTCCTTCAATGCTGTGGATATTTATACAAGAGCTCTGCAATATGCAGATACACTGTTGTACTACTTCACTGCTACCTTCTGTTTTCTCAGACTTATCTTGGGGTACAGAAAAATCACACCACAGTGCCTGTAGAACAGGGCTGTCAACCGTGAAAGCTTTGTAAACAGCAGAACCTTGGCTTTTACTTCCTTTGTGCCATATGACCATATTGCCAGCTACATACAGTTCTTCATCATAGTCCACTTCTCCAACATCACTTATTCCCTTTCATAACTGCCAACATTCCATGTGTCTCTCAAGGACTGCAACTTCCTGAAGGGATCCTACCAATCCAGCAGCTCCATCTGAAGACCAAAGTTCTGCGGCTGGTTGCAGCTGCTGAAGTTGCAGGTTCAGCGCATTAGGATGGTGCTTGCAGTGGTCACGGCCAAAAGGGACAAACTCCTGCAAATCCCCTGCTGCAATCATTGTTACCCTCTCTTCATAGTTGCTCGACATAAGTTCCAAATATCAACATTATTTCTGAATGACACAGGAAAGTGCAATCGGCTGTGGGCCTGGGCTCCAGTGGCTCCTCCCTGTGCCTCTACTCGGACCACAGCAGTGACAGTAGGAGCAACACGGTCTTCCCCAAGCCCTTCAGCTTACACAGAAATCCACAACTCTCCATAGAGAGAATGTTCTCAAACTGTGGGGTAGGGTCCCCTGGAGCACTGCATGATACATGTTGTCAGGGGTTACAAATGCTGGGGCCCTGACAGTTTCTCAGTTGCTGAAAGCCATGCAGCCACTGGGTGGTATTAATTCTTCCAAGAAGTTCTTTTCCTTTCAGAGAATCCAGAGCAGAGATTTTCAAGTAGCAAGGTGAGAGGGGCTGTGGCTCAGTGGTAGAGCATCTGAAGAAGATCCCAGGTTCAATCCCTGATATTTCCAGTTAAGAGAACCAGGCAGCAGGTGATGTGAAAGACCTCTGTCTGAGACCTTGGAGAGACACTGCCAGTCTGAGTAGACAATACTGACCTTGCTGGACAGATGGTCTGATTCAGTATAAGGAAGCTTTGCGTGTTCACTTGGTGGGAACAACTGCCAGTTGATGTCCTTTAAAACACCCAGGTAGACCGCACTTACACTTGTTTGTTTGTGGATGTCTTTTAACATACACCCCTCTCCCACCTGCACATGCATGTGGGAGTAAAGTACTGCACTGAGCCTGCAAAGGATTTTAACTTTTTGACAAGGAGTAATGTTTCCTGTCATCACATAACTGCTTAGTTACTTAGAACTAACAGAGAAGCCACAAAATAAATGCAAGTAAGATGGAAGAAAATTAAGGCTCAGCTCCCTCTCTATGCCCTATTCAAAATTCTAAACTCACCTAGGTAATCTGACCATGAAGCTGGTTTCTAGAATGTGATCTAGACTGGATCTTTTGTAAAAGATGGGTACAAACAGACTCTCTCTCTGTGTGTAAGCGCAATCAAGTCACAGCTGACTTAAGGCGAACTTGGGGTTTTCAGGGCAAGAGACGAACAGAGGTGGTTTGTCATTGCCTGTACAAAAGCAAACAAAAGAGATTAAAATATTAAAATGTAAGATTACGTAGGTGGATGCCTTCATGCACTTATTGGCAAAGATGGGAATACCAAGTATGGTCAAAGACTTGTGTACAAGTTATAAGAATCTTTCAAGCTATTCCAAAATAGCATTGTGAACTTGTCTTCAGGGGTCTACAGCAGCTCCAACCTAGTGTGTCTCATATAGGCATCAGTAGGGCAAGGGAGAGACTGTGACATTTCTGCATGGGATTACCTTTAGAGAGAATCTAAACTGGAACGCTCATATAGCCATAGTAAAAGCATCTGCGACGAGGATTGTGGGATCCATTTTGAAGTTCTATTACACCAAGGGAGGTTTTCTTATTGATCCTGTTATAAAATTATTTAAAAGTAAGGTCATTCCCCACCTCTTGTATGGTGCCGAGGTTTGGGGATGGAAAGAGGATATACTCACTAGTATTGAAACAATTCAAAATCAGTTTTTAAGGTGTATCTTGGCTCTTCCTAAGGGAACACCAGTTGCCCTGATGAGAGCAGAAACTGGTTTGCCTTCCCTAAGGGCGCAGGTGTATCTTGCGATTCTAAAATCTTGGAAGAAAATCAGAGCTGCTAGCACTGATTCGTTTAGCCAACTGGCCTTTAATTCAATGCTATCCAAAGACTTAGATCGTTCTTGTTTTCTCAATAACCTAATACTAAGATATTCCATTCCTAATTACCTCCTTAGTTCTTCAACAAATAACTCAGATCTCAGAGAATGGGTATTTAAGCATAATGCTCTGTTAGACAGACACTCAATTTAAAAATCACAGTCTG
>NW_015160397.1:7874-13058 GCF_001447785.1 Gekko japonicus
CATGATGCTCTTTTAGATAGACACTCAATTTTAAAATCACAGTCTGCTACCTGGTTTAAATCATTTAAGAATGATCATTTTAGATCACCTTACCTGGTTAATATAGATAATCATAACCTTAGAGCAGCTTTTACATCTCTGCGCTTTGAATCAATGCCTACGGCCGTATTGGTCGGCCGCTATAGTGGAACACCCAAGGCACAGCGTTTATGTATTTGTGACTCTTCTGCTATTGAGGATCTCTCCCATTACATTTTTGATTGCCCATTGTATTCCCAGCCTAGGTCAAAATGTTTATCTGGTATTTTACCAGTTTTAAGCTTTTATTCAGTCCCAGAGAAGATTATATTTTTGCTAGCCGATGCCAATGCCGATGTATCCAATAGAATGGCTCTATTTGCCTTGGCTGGGCCCAAATAGACTACTCTGGGACTGGGATGAGAGGCCCTAGAGTGGAATGACAGCCACTGGGGGTAGCAGGAGTGGTCTGTGACTAGAAATGAGAGACCAAGCAGTGGAATGACAGTCCATGGGGGTAGCAGAAGTGTTCTGGGCCTGGAATGACAGAACCCAGAGTGGAATGAAAGCCCCTGGGGGTAGCAGGAGTGTTCAGGGACTGGAATGAGTGACCACGGAGTGGAATGACAGCCCCTGGGGGTTGCAGGAGTGTTCTGGGCCTGGAATGACAGTCTCCAGAGTGGAATGACAGCCCCAGGGTGTAGCAGGAGTGTTCAGGGACTGGAATGAGAGACCACAGAATGACAGCCCCTGGGGGTAGCAGGAGTGTTCTAGAACTGGAATGACAGCCCTTGGCAATGTTCCCTCTAAGCTGTGGAGTTGCGTGAGCAAAAATTCTACTTTGTGAGCTACTGGCATTAAAGCTGTGAGTGAGTGATTTGGCTACTGCATAGATTAGTTTGCTCTGGAGCTATCCTTCCTGAGCTAAGACAAAAATGTGTGAGCTGGAGGCTAAAAACAGTGAGCTAGCTCACACTAACTCAGCTTAGAGGGAACCCTGGCCCCTGGGGGTAGCAGATGTGTTCTGGGACTGGAATAACAAACCCCAGAATGGAATGACAGCCCCAGGGTGTCCCAGACCACTCCTACTACATCCAGGGGCTGTCATTCCACTCTGGGGCCTGTCATTCCAGTCCCAGAGTAGTCTATTTGGGCCCAGAGACTCAGTTTCAACTCCCCACTCTGCCATGGGTTGCTGGGTAAGCCTGGGCCAGTCACAGCCTCAGCCTAACCTCCCTCACAGAATTCTTGCAAGGAAACTATTAGGGGGGGCATAACATAAGCCGCTTTGGATCCTTCTTGGGTGGGGGGAAAGGCAGGGCATAAGTGAATAATAATAATTTCCACTGAATCTGATCTGAGGCAAGGTTCAAACTTATAGTCAGAGAATGAACAGCAAATTGACATGAAACATGATGCAGATCAAGATGCGCAAAATGGAAAGCTGTGGGAAGTGACTGGGAATCTTCATTCCCTCCTATCAGGTAGGGAGGGCACTTACCACTACCTCCCCCTACAAAAAATGCTGTTATTTCAGCAGATATCCTTATATCCCTTGCATACATTCAGTATTCTAATATACTATTCTGAAAAAAGAAATACATTAAAATACAGAGGATTTATAGTCCTTCTTGCTGAGAATACATATGTGAGGACTATAATATGTGAGGAATATAGATCAATTAGTGTGTGATTATGTGCTTTGCATTGCGTATAATGGTACTTAGTACTGGCTTTAGGTATAATAGTGTTTAGTACTGAAACATTTTTGTGCAATAAACCACTTGTATTTATTATTTAGAAGTTATTATTTAGTTATTATTTAAAAGTATGAGCATGGCATGGCAGTACCACACAGTCAAGTAATGGCAGGCCCCCTGAGGAAAACATTGCCATGGAGTGAGTCTGGGGATAAGAGCTATTAACACAAGATAATGTGGCTTTAGCAAATGTCCTTGAGAGGAATAATTATATCTGGGGAAGTGTGGATAAAACATTGATAGGAGTAATTGAGTGGGTAACTAAGGGAACAATCCTAAGCAGTTCTATTCAGAAGTAAGTTCCAATTTACTGAATAGGGTTTACTTACAGGAAAGTGTTCTTAGGATTGGAGCCTAAACCACTCACACAGCAGTAAACTTGTAACACAGACATGCCCCATCATATATATATATTTAAAAGGCTGGAACTATGCTGTTAATTACAGAGAAAAACATTCCCCTCTTTTGCTCTCTTCTGTCATCCCTAATCTAAAGAGCATTTCCCCCCTTCTTTAAAGTATAACTGCATCACTGCTTAGGTATAATAATAAAATGTAATAATGTGAGACAGAAATACTTTGGTATGCTGTACCTGCCTCTGCAAAACAGCTGGCAATCTTCCATGAGCTGGTTTCACAGCAGATCTCAGGATAAACAGCTTAATGTCTGAGCTGGCATAGGGAGAAGAATGCATAAGACTGCAAGAGAACTCAGACAGCAGGGGGCACTCTTCTCTATGTCAAACATGCTCCAACCCCTCAATTATATGAGGAAACAGGGACTGTCTACTCTTTTCCAACCTTTGCTAACTGGATTGCATGGTGTATGTTACAGTAAACAACGAGTATGAGGGAGACCTGAGTTTAAATTCCCACTCAGCCATGTCTCAGCTTAGTCTACACCCCATGGTTGTTGTGAAAATAAAATGGAAGCAGGGAGAGCCATGGATTCCATGCTTGACTTCTGGGAGAAACTGTGAGATAATGTAATAGACAGATGGGTCTGTATGCAAGATAGACTGGATTCTATGTTGTCTTTCTATAGCACTTGGATTTGTGTCCTTCTTGTCTGAAGAAAAGTAAAGTCGTACCTGCTCTTGGAATTCATTACTGTTGGAAATGTGTGACTTGCAGGTCTAGGATTCCAGTCATTATAGGGTTAATCTGCTTTACCTAGTGTACTATTGTTTAGACTGACCTGGAAGGGAAACTTGGCTCAGAGCCAATGGAAAGATAGTCCGGGAAAATCTAAGTCTGTTTACTAGCAATCATTGGTTACTGTGTTCAGGTGACTTCCTTCTAGGGGTCAAGAAGAAGAAACTCCATTGTGTGTGACCATGTGTTCTGTGTTGTAAGGATGGAAAGATGTAGGTCTAGATATCTCTTTTGTTTTGTAGCTTTCCATGTGAACCCTTCCCTTAGAAATAAATCTTTTTTACACAGAAAGAAATGTCTCCTCTCCAGTGAAGCAAAGATTCATTGCAAACTCTATTTAAGTATTTTTGCCTATTTTTCCAACAAGTACAGCTACTCTAAGTGTGGAACTACATGTTATGTGTAGTCTCATTGCAATTTTAACAACTTATTACACAGGCACAGACATATTGCAGCTGCTGGGGCTATGATTTTACAGGGGAAGACCACTGTGGGAAGAGATTTAATCCCTTCTACTAACCACCTTTCTTCTCTGAAAATCACCCCCTTCCGCTGTTTTTGGCTGTGTTGAGGAAAACGTATTGGAACACTGAAGATTAGATGGTACTATCTGGCTGTGGCAAGGGATATACAAAACTGACCTTTATAGTACAGCTATTTCTGAAATAGGCATGCTTTAGATCAGCCTGATCCCTAAGCCTCTCTTTAATTCATTGGAAGCCTCATTGAGTTCAAAGGAACTTTTTTGTTAAAAAGTGTGGACAGGATTGCTTTCTGTGACACAAGTTTGTAACATGACATAAAAAGCGTCTCGGGAGTTTATGGAACAGTGCCATGGCTGATTAGTTGCAGGAAGGAGAGGACTGGGGGGTGGGTGGGTCTTATTCTTTGGGTACTCTGTTGCCCCACAGTCTCAGTGAGTTCTTGTTTGGCTAGTGAGCAGTAGGCTATCAAGCATCTGGCCCATACAAGTGATTCAGAATGGAATATTGAAACCATTCTGACACAAAGAGGCAAACACTTCTATATTAAAGCAAGCCCTCTATCAACCTCTTTGCTAAAGGACACCCAAAGCGTGGGAATCATGTGAAATAAATTCTCCTCCACATGTTCTAGCTAGAGGTGTCATTTTCTAAAGGGTTTGTAAATTCACCTGCCATAGTGTTTCAGAAGACAGACTTACTTGATTTGAAGGAGACCAAAGACTCTTGGAGCTTATTTTATCTAACTACTTCACAGATCTATTAATCATTTACAGGCAGGAGGTTTGCACTACATTCCACCACAGTCCTAATATTAGACTTTGCCCAGCAAAAGTCGGATCTTTACTTTTCTGATTCAGCCAAGGAGAATGGAAACCAAGTACATACATCTATAAGAGTAAACTGATAAAACAGATATAGATTCTTTATGGTGGTTCTGACCATAGGTCACAGGTGGATGGACAGTTCCCTTAAAAAGTGATGTCGAACTTCACTAGAAAACCTAAAGACTAGGAATAAGACAAAAGCAGGAAGTAAAGTCCTGTCATATATTCCTGAAAGGGAATAGACTCTAACTGGTTGAAGCAAATCCTTGATTTGATCTCTGGCTCTACATCTACATCTTTTTGGTTTGAATAAGACAAAAGTAGGAAGTAAAGTCCTGTCATATATTCCTGAAAGGGAATAGACTCTAACTGGTTGAAGCAAATCCTTGATTTGATCTCTGGCTCTACATCTACATCTTTTTGGTTTTAATCCCCTGAAGGCAGGGTAGCTTTATTAATTTTTGTTACACCTACATGACTACAAAGAGAAAAAAAAGGAAAAGCGAAAAAAAGAAAAAGTGGTGGGGGAGGGGAGGGGAGGGGAAAAAATAACAAACTAAAATAATAAACCCCAGGATACAGACAGTATGAAAGAAAAAGACCCCACACTATAACTAAAAACCCAAGAAAGGAAGGTCATTAACAGTTAGTACATAGTTAGTTATAAAAAATTAAAGCTTTTGTTTAAGTCAATGAATTAAGGAGATTAGTGAGTCCATTTTAGTAAATGTCTATTTTCTTCTCAGTGTGCATAAAGACTTCATCCAGTTCGTCTATAGTCTTTTAAATTATAAGTGCTACTTGGCAACTCTCAGTCGCAGATCATATGCTTCTCTGGCCGTGCCTCCTTCTGCTCCTACTAGGTCTCTGTCCGTCTCGTCTGGGTTAGCTGCTTGGCCTTCCTCGTCTTGCTGCTCTTCCTCTTTCGCTCCAAAGAACTGCT
>NW_015160397.1:13816-43563 GCF_001447785.1 Gekko japonicus
CTGAGGCTCACCTGGGGGTGCCACTTGAGGCGGCACCCCTCCAACACCCCTGGAGCGCGGAATGCCTCCCCCGTTCAGGAGAGAGCCTCCGCCATTGCTGAAGCCATAGACCGGAAGTCTACATCTACATCTTTTTGGTTGAATCAGATTTTTTCAGTCTGATCTCCCTCTCAAGGTCAAAAACAAAAAGCAAGGAGACTGCCCAGCTGGAACCAGTAAAGAAAGAAAAAGCCGGGGGGGGGGGGAGGACACAAACAATATATAATTAAACCAAATACATGCTGTGTATAACAACATACATGGTACCAGACTTCAGTTAAAAAGTGAAATTGTTTGGCAGTAAATTCAATTATTGCTTTCAATATGTCTTGAGAGTAAGAAAGCCACTGTTTGCTTCTCTGTCCTAAAAGCCCTTGGTACAACCCGAAATGTGTTTTGCAGTTAGTAGTATGGGCTAACCTAGTTAAGCTTGTATAACTTCTCCTGTACCTCTTTATCTTATTTTTAAATTGTTACTTTTAAAATTATAATATTGGTTTTTACCAATGTACTTAGTACACGCTTCTGTAAAAAATGATCATCCCATATTAATAATCACCCCATAAAGTGCATAATTATTGTAACTCAGTCTTAGTACTGTTAAAAACTGCAGACTGTGGAGCTTTTCCATCATGCCTCGAAACACCTTTCTTCCCATTCCCTCTTGTAAAAAAGTTCTAGGGAACTCAAACACTTGTTCATTGCTAGGTAATGTCTAGTTAGTCCAAATAAAAACAGTAGTAGGTGATATTTTTTTCTAATAGTCCAGCATAACTTCCTGCAATTTCTGACTGTTTAGAACACGCAAAACATTTCTTTGTACAGTACATGAGCAACATACTACATTCATAAGCACATGGTTTAGATGACTTTAAAAGGGCACAAGTTGGGGGTCCCTGGAACCCCAAGCAGGGGACAACAATGTGGAAATCTCCCCTTCCAGTCCCCTCTATTATCCCTCAGGGACTTCTCTTAAGTATGTGGTTTTTTTGTTTTTTAACATTTTTTATTTTATTTTCTATGACACGGACAAAACACATACATGGACAAAACACCTAGAGTAACATAAAACTGGGGGTACATTATAAGTAAGCATAATTTGGAGCCAATTATATAACACTTTAAGCTTATACCTTACAATAGAAAATAATTTTTGTAAACACTTTTGCAACTGTTTGTACGTAAATTAGTACTGTTGTAGTCTTTACCGTCTTTTCAACTTGCTTATATACTTCGTCTTCTCATGTTAAAGATATGGCTCTCATACCATCTGTAAAATCTTGTCCATGTGTTTTCAAAAGTCTCTTCAATGTGGTCCTTCAAAAACAAAGTGATTTTGTCTATCTCTGCTGCTTCTAATATTTTATTAATAAACTCTTCTTTACTTGGCATATCCTGACTCCTCCCCATCGGCTGCGAACGTGTGCGATGTAAAGATTTATATATGTTGTCCTCCCTTACCCCTATGAATCATTATTAGTCCCTTGTGAATGTGTATCTGTAAATCGCTCAGAGCCAGCAGCTCTGCAGGATTGAGCGATTAATAAATTGAAAGAAAGATTATTATTATTATTGAGAGTGTCTAAAAACTCAATCTCTTTTCTCAACTTGAACACATATTGATTCAATCAATGTGTGAGTAGTTAAAATTACCTATTATGACACAGTTATTTCACCTAGCCACTATCTTTAATTCATTCATCATTTTATAATCCTCCTCGGTCTTTTGATCTGGTGGGTGATAAACTCCGAGTGTTAAGCTTCCTTTTGGGCCCACTATTTCAACCCATAGCATTTCCAGAAGTGAATCCAATTCTCTTACCCTCTCAATCTTACTGGACTGTATATCCTCTCTGACTTACAGAGCCACCCCACCTCCAACCCTTCCCCCCATCCTTCCGATATGAATCACCCTTACCCACTGATTTTCCTCATCCCACCAAGTTTTTGAAATACCCACAATGTCTGTTCCTCCCACCAACACCAAGCATTCCAACTCCCCAATTTTACCTTGGACCTTCCTCTTGCTGCCTCGAGACCTTGCCAGGCAGTCTATATCATTAGCCACGGTCTCAGTGGACAATTCTAATCCATTTCCTTGTAGAAAAGTAACAGCTACCCCTTCATCTCTGTCAGCTAGCTGCCATGTTTTGCTTGCTCCCTCTCTGACCCTGGCGCTACGGCGCATGCTTCATAGCTTGCTCGCTGCTCTGCCCACTTGCCATAAACAGCGATAGGGAGACCGTGAGAACCAGTGCTGCCAGACTGAGTTATCTGTCTGACTTTGTGACGGAGGGAGGGCTTGCGTTCCACCGCTGGTGTGAATATTCTGGCTCTCATGAAGCACTGAGACTCTCCCGCTTATTATGTAACCTCCCGCCGGGAGAATTCCCCCGCGCGCGCTCGGATTTCATTTGCCTCATCCTGCTATATGTAGGGATGTTTATAAGAACATAAGAACATAAGGGATGCCAATGTTGGATCAGGCCAAAGGCCGATCCAGTCCAACACTCTGTATCACACAGTGGCCAGAAATACCAGTGCCATAAGGAGGTCCACCAGTGGGGCCAGGACATTAGAAGCCCTCCCACTGTTGACCCCCCACCCCCCCAAGCACCAAGATGACAGAGCATCACTTGCCCCAGAGTCCCTAGCTATACCCTGGTCCATATGCTTATCTAATTCCCTTTTGAAGCCGTCCATGCTTGTAGCCACCACCACTTCCTGTGGCAGTGAATTCCAAGTGTTAATCACTCTTTGGGTGAAGAAGTACTTCCTTTTATCTGTTCTAACCTGACCGCTCAGCAATTTCATGGAGTGCCCATGAGTTCTTGTATTGTGAGAAAGGGAGAAAAGTAACTCTTTCTCTACTTGCTCTTTCCCATGCATAATCTTATAAACCTCAATCATGTCACCCCTCAGTCGTCGTTTCTCCAAGCATACCAGTCACTGTGTGGCCAGTCACACACAGCTTAGAGGGAACATCACTTACAGTAGAGTCCTATCAAGAGTCACACCGTTCTAAGATCACTGAAGATTGTTACTCTGCTTAGGACCACACTGTTTTATGACTACTATAATGCATGATCATTGAAAATAAGTTTAGGTCTTAAATTTCTGCTTAACATGGCAAAATCATATGTTCAGAATTACTGGCTTGTATTCAACCATGCAGCTTAAAAAGGGCACAGTGCCACCAGTCCTCCCCTTGCTGCTACAGCCCACTGACCCCTCTGGAATTTGGTTTTGGGGAGGGATCAATGAACTTTCAGGAACAACATAGTGGGGACCTGTAATGAGAAGAGGGAATCAACAGAAGTTACTACCCCTTTTAAGACAACAAGTACTCTGGGAATGTGGTTATATACAGGCCAGGTAGCAAAGGTGAGGAGTCCAAGGAGTCAAATGTGGAAAACAGGATCATATGGAGATGGGTTTATGGAAGTATGAGATTTCATTTCCGTGGTAATTTCAGAACTGTATACTACTCCTTGAATGGAGTATCTTCTGGATTCTGACATACGGAACTTCCTATAAAATGAAGACACCTGGAAAACATGCCTCTAGTCCCAAATGGGAAACAAACCCACCCAATGGAAATGTGGTAAGTCTTAAAATACATTCTTCTCTTAAAAAAAACAACACTTGATAGCTACTTATTCTGTGGGGAACAGGGTAGGTTGCTAGGCCTCACAAAGCTCCAGGTGTTGAGTGGGTAGGGGAGGGAGAGAAAAGGAGTGCCGTAGGTGTTTTCTTTGAATATTTGTGTGTGTGTGTGTGGGGGGGGGGCGACTGAATTAAAAAAAAAAACAAAATCTGTGGACATGTACCTACAAGCGGGTAAAGCAATCTTGAAAATATTATAATCTCCTCCTTCCCAATATCTGTGACCCAAGCATCTGATGGTCACTTCTCCCATTTAGCTAGTACAAAAGGCATTCACACATTAGCAGCAGCTTCCTAGGAAGTTTTAGTAGTCTTCAAAGTACCAGTGAATTTTCAACCCTCAGTTGATCATGCTCTCAGTTTGACTCCCCAGCTTAGGTTAGACCTGTCTTTCCTCCTAATTTCAGAGGTAGGCAATGGCCATTTGATTCTTCTGCACAGGCTCAGAGGAACTAATCATCATTACTTTGCATGTCCCAAGGTTGGGTCCCAGCCCTTATAAAAGATGCTGTGCAATTAAAGCTCTAAAGACTTCTCAGCTTCCTTTCATAATTTATATTTTTGCTACATGGAAAGCATTTGTTCTGTGCAGGAAATAAAATGCAGGCTTCATAATAACAGTCATGTGCATTTTGCTGCACTTACACAAAGCCTGCATGTGCAGTTTATAACAGCTTTTCCCTGCATGTCCATGAAAATACAAGTATGTGCAATCAGTACATGTAATAATGTAAACATCATTTCCAGAACAGAAAAATGTAATGTAGCATATAAACAGCCTTCTAATAGACTTTCTTTTACCATCCATTATCCACTGCAATGGTGAGAGATATTCTGACTTCACTTCTTTGAGAGTTAGCCCCACTGAATGCAGTAGGAGTTATTTATGAGAAAACATGAATAGGACTGGGCTGCAAGAACTTCATCTTTCCTAAATTCCCCATCCCCAGCATAAGACGGCCTGCCAGTTCTCTTTCGTCAGATCTGGTGTTACATGGATGAAATACAAGTAAGCACACATTTGGCATTCCAACAACTTGCTCTCAGTAGGTGACTACCTTGTTAGACTTTTCACATGACAAAGCAAAACAGCTGATTTTTAGTAAATGATTATTCAATATTAGTGGAATCTAAGGACATCTTGTTAAATAACATCCAAGGCCAGGCCCAGGCCCCAAAACAATGACACAGAATGCACATACAGAACTTCCATGCATGAATGCAATGGGAATTTGTCCTCAGATTTCATTATGAGATGGTGATGCCATATACATATACAAAATCCATCAAGCCCCAATTTATTCAATGGCCAGCCCATTGCTTCTGAGAGGCCCACTAGCAGTGAATGAAGGAAGTCACCAGTCCAGGACCAAATAAAAACTGCTAGGCTCGGTGAGATGTGGAATTAGGGTTGCCAGCTCTGGGTTGGAAAATACCTGGAGACTTTGGGGGTGGATCCGGGAGAGGGTAGGGTTTGGGGAGGGAAGGGACCTCAGTGTGATACAATGCCAATCAAAGCAGCCATTTTCTCCAGGGGAACTGATATCTGACACCTGGGGATCAATTGTAAAAGTGGGAGGTCTCCAGGACCCACCTGGAGACTGGCAATCCTATGTGGAATGGTATAGTATAGTCCAATCTTGTAGGATCTTGGTACTGGGATTAGTGACTACCAAGGAAGACTTTGTAGAGGAAGGCAATGGCAAACCACCTCTGCCTAATTACTTGCCTTGGAAGCTCCTTGCTGAGGTTGCCATGATGGCAGGATGGAGGATTTGGCTTTATAGGAATCAGAAGGACCAGGTTAGCTGTAGTGACATGTCTCATTACACCCAGTTTAAGGAGCCATCATCACTACCAGATCTGGTGGGAGCATCTGTGAATTCTGCATTGTGTGCAGTATTTTCTTTTGTTTGTCTGAATCTGCTGCCAGCCCCTTTCATTGGGTAACCCTGAGATCTCATTGGGGGTGGGGGAAGAGAAATATTTCTATCCACTTTTATCTATCATTTCACCGGATCTCTCATCCTCCCCACCCCACCCCACTACGGAAAAAAGGCCGGACCGTTCAGCTGCCTGTCTTAAGGAAGGGGGTTCAGTGGCTTGAGTACCGTGGCTGTTCATTTCTAGCTCTGTGGAGATGCTTGTTGGGAAGGAAAATACACAATTATGTCTCAAAGCTTCCATAGATCAAATCCTGGAAGCCGAGCAGGACGGGTGCAAAACCCTCCACACGCATCCTTGAGTAAAATAATGAGTAAGGCTTAGGCGGGAGCGCTACAGGGATATCTCATCCTCTTCTCCCGCCTCTCACGCCGGGAGGGCCATGCCTACCAACATGGTGGAGGTGTGTATGCGAAAGAGCGAGCACGCGCGCGTTTGCTCTAGCCTGGGCTGCGGCTCCTTTGTGTCTCTGTCTCTCTCTCCAGGAGAAAAGCCTGGGCCACTCGCTCCCAGCCTATGCTGGGAGGGAGGAGGAGGAGGGAAATCCTACCCCACCCCCTTCTCTTTGCCGCGCGTGTCTCCCCGACTGTGTGGGTGTAACAAACAGATGAGCGCTTTTAACCTCCCCCCACAAGCGTCGGGCCTGCTTGCTGCAAGGCGCGCACGCGCCCCACCCACCCTGGGCTGCAGCTCTATTTCTAACACCACCGCCTCCTCCCTCTTTCCCAGGGCAATTACCTGTCTGTAAACCCCGCCTCTGAATTGATTGACGGTCGGGATCACGTGGGCAGGGGGAGGAGGAGGACGGCCGGGCGAACGCTTGCACCTGGAGCTAGAGGGGAGGGCGGACGGGGATGCGCTCGGCTGGGGCGGTCGCTGCCAGCACTACTTGGGTCTCCGCAGCCGACGCTGAGCCACGGCGAAACCAGTTCCAGACCCTGGTGGGGGGGCCATGGTGGCGGCTTCTCCCGCTGCAGCCGCGGCCATGAGGAAGAGCTTCCTGGTGCCCGAGATCAAGCCCTTGGATCAGTATGATTTCTCTCGGGCACGCAGCTCTGCCAGCTTGGCTTGGGTGCTCGCCAAGGGCTATGGAGGTGCAGGTATCAATGGAGCGGGCGCGGAGGGGGGGGGTTAGGCTGGCGAGCTATGCTGTGGGCAGAATATTATTGATTTCTCTTCCTGATCTGTTATAGGAGGGGCGTGAGAAGAGAAGCTGTGATTTTTTTCCCCCCATTGGGGCGCTGTTGCGACCTGATCCCTCTTTGGTGGTTGTTGTGTAAACCTCTTAGTGTTTGCCTCTGAGCTGCATTCTTTTTCCCGCCCCCCCCCCCCCGGTTCATATCTCTGGGGAAGGATGGCATAATATATTTCCTCCCGCCCCATTGCTGTCGGCTACAAGGGCTGCCCTACCTGCTAGCAGTAAACGAGAATGGAGGCGAGGGGGCTTCCGTGATAAACCCTCCTGGTTTCCCTAATCCATCCTTTGAGCGTCAACAATGGGCTCGGATTAGTCGCTGGCATCTGGGCCAGAGAGCCCGGGTGGGGCTGGCAGGGCCAAACGTTGGCTCATCTTTGTACCTTTCCTCCAGATGGTAGCCCCCTAATAATTTTTACCAAGTAGGGAGAAGGGGGTTTGCCTTGAGTCTGGGAAGGTACTTTTTCAGTTGGGGGTGGCTGCTATGATGGCATAGGGGGTTATGTACTGCTTTCTTAATGCCACCCCATGTAAATTTTGTGTGTGTCCCCCCTGCTGCCAAAGCACTTCAGTTCCTCCCTAGCTCTGTATTGCCTTTGTCATGCTGTCAGTGTCTGCCTGCATGACTAGTGTTCAGTTAGGTGAGATCAGAGGCTTGAGGCACACCTTGCTGAGCAGTCCAGTGTCCAGCTGGTGTATGAGGGCTGAGGGTATTGTTGCTGCAGGACCATGTTTGGGGGGCCCTGTGATGACCCTGTTGTTGTGTTTACCTTTTGTTCAGTGTCACCATTGCTGGTGTTAAATTCCTTACTGGGGATGCAGGGCCGTTGGGAAAGAGCACATCCCCAGCCATAGAGACTCCTCTTTCCTTTATTCCTAGGTCGGGTTGTGGCTGCTTTAAGGCAAAAGAAAGAGGGAGGAAGTATTTAATGCTACCTTGGGGTGCCATGTGCTTGATCTTCTGGCCTTGCCTTAGCACAAGGGTGTCTAGGTAGGTTCTAAGCAGGGGCTGCTTTGTATTTTTAGCATGATTCTGTCCATATGGGGCCCAGCACTTTGCACCTGGGCAATCCTGGATTCCAGTTGCTGTTCTTTGTCTCTTTTAGGCCTGAAATTAGTGTTCTCTCACGATTTCCAGATTGACCTTGCTTTCATGTATGGGGGGTGGGTGGAATGAGGGGCTGGAAAATAGGCACTAGAGAATCCCTGGTGGGGGTGGACCTTCTTGCTATACCAAAGCTCTGAGGTGACTTCATCACTGTTCTGTTACCCTTGCTCACAAGATCTTGTTTCACCCTCCCAAAACTGAGGCTCTGGTGGTGATCTTTTTCAATCCTTCCTGTTGCTGAAAGGTCAGTAGCCTGTGATCTTGTATTCCTAAATGTCGTGGTTCCCTAAAAGTTTTCTATATTTGTATGAGTTAGGACTCTAGTGTAGATGTGGACGGTGGTGCTGGTAGGCTCATTTTTATCTATGACCAGCTTAGGGGTGACTTCTTCATAGTTGTGGTAAGATGGTCTGGGCCCCCAGCCTGGAGATCCATGTAGTCAGCACACCTGTGACCAGGAGGCTTTGTCAGTTTAGAGATGACAGGCCTCCATCCCTGGGGGCTGTGAGTGGGTGAGGATTCCTCTGAGGCTGCTCACCTGGAAGTAATGCAGTAGGGATTGAAGCCCATTGGGATACAAGCCAGCCTGAGTGTGGAACAGGGGAAAGACTTTTGAGGCTGTGGCACAATGAATAAGTGTTTCTTCCCTCTCCCATGTTTGGCCTTAAGGCCTTTGCTGTCCAGAAGCTTGGCTGATGAAATGAGACTTCCTCCTAAGAGTGAGGTACGTTCCATGAACCAACATGAAGGGGTAAGAGTGAAGTGAATTGCTATACTTGGTTGATGTTGAATTGGTGTGTGTTTCCTGTGTGCACTCACAGAAGTGTAATTGGATGACTATCTCTTAAGCTTGGAGTTAGTGTAAATATGTGATCTGGTCAAACCCCAAGCAAGAACAGGTTCCCCTTGTCCCTGCCCTTCCTTATTATATTAGTGACACACAAACAGTGCATTGCGGTGAAGGAAAGAAGACTTGTAATTTGACTTGGATGTAGGCCAGCTCACCCTTGCTGAGCCAGTGCTGGGTTCAAAGTCCAGGAAAGTGTGGCCAGCCAACCTGGGAAGGATTTATACTCTTTCCTGGGACTTGCAGAAGCTTCAGGTTTAGAGCCACAATGACCTTTTCAATGTGCAAGTCAAGCAGTTTTTCCTCATGACACCTGCTGCTCTATACCTGAAACTGTTAGCAGTTCTCAAAATAAGCTAAGGGTGATGGTGGCAGTGATCAGTAGGTCTTTGGCCAGGAGCTTTGTACTATTTAGGGTGACCTAAAAGGATAGGTGTTGTAAGATTAGTTGAAATGGCAACAGCTAGTATTTATAAATGGTTTAATATGTATCTGCTTATTTAATTTACAAGTGGATGACCCATGAGCAATTGAGGGGTCCTCCTTGCCCCCCCCTTCATGCTGGCTCTCTCCCCATTGCTGTCTGACCAGGTTACTCTGGCACCTGAAGTCTAGCAAGTTGGCCTTGTGACACTTCAGATGCCATTTTAGGCTGCTGTAGCAACCCACCAGATGCCAAGGTGTGCTGCACCTATCGTGCAATGGGGGATGTTCCATCGGGTGCCCAGTTCATGGCTCAGAGAATTGTACTATGTGGGGAGATCCTATGGTGCAATGGGAACTGGAGGCCTTGGTGTTCTGTCAGGCATCATTTTGGATTGCCTTAGGAATGTGAAATCTTGCAAGGTACTGTATTGATTGCCTTTACAATCTTAACTGTCTGTTGCATTTCTGACTCCCTTTGGTGTGGGGTGAAGGTAATCCAGTTTAGCAGTGAATGGGAATGTTTCATTTTTCTTCACATGGGGTTTCCCCCAAGTATGCAGAACCCTCTTTGTGCTTTGCCATGTTGCCTGGATTTTACTCTTGGCACAGAAGCCAGCACTTCAGAAGTATATATAGTGATGAAGTAATTTTGTGTTATTTTTTAACTGTCACATGCTCTCACTGGGCAGAACCTTCGAAGCCAGTTTGCCTCTTACTTATTTATTTATTTATTTATTTCTTTGATTTATATCCTGCCCTCCCAAAGGCTCAGGGCGGCTCACATGCGGCAAAGCCGAGGTATAAATTACAATAAAACATATCATAAAATACAATATTTAAAACAACAGTAAAAATCATCCTATAACATGGTGCTGAACCTATATAAATCTTCCAAGATGGGAACAGCCACCCAAGTTTGGCGGCCAGCTTTCTCAGTAGCGCGGTCTCCCGCTATGCTGTTCTCCCAGGCCATGCCTGCCCCCCTTTAGTAAGGCAGCCGATGACACACTACCTCGGTGGTAGGATAGTGGCGGCGGGGGCTCCTACTGGAACGCCTGGCGGAAGAGCTCTGTCTTGCAGGCCCTCCCCTAGGAGCTCGTTCTACCAGGTAGGAGCCGCCACCGAAAAAGCCCTGGCCCTGGTAGGGGCAAACTTAATCTCTTGGGGACCTGGAACTACCAGGAGATGGAGGTTCCCCGATCGTAGTGCTCTTGGGGGAACATACGGGAAGAGACGGTCCTTCAGGTAAGCCGGACCCTGGCCATTCAGGGCTTTAAAGGTAAGAACCAGCACTTTGAAGCGAATCCGGTATGCTATTGGCAGCCAGTGCAGCACTTGCAGCCCAGGCCGAATATGGTCTCGCCTAGAGAGGCCCAACAACAGCCTGGCCGCAGCATTCTACACTAGCTGCGGCTTCCGGATTTGCGACAGAGGCAGCCCTAAGTAGAGAGCGTTACAGTAGTCAAGCCTCGAGGTGACATGGATCACAGTGGCCAGGTCTTCGTGGTCAAGGTAGGGAACCAACTGCCGAGCCAGCCACAGATGATAAAAGGCCGCCCTGGCAGTAGCTGCTACCTGGGCCTCCATTGTCAGCGAGGAGTCCAGGAGCACCCCCAAACGCCTAGCCTCCTGCAGAGGCACCAGTGGCACCCCGTCGAAGACCAGGAACGGGAACCCCAACCCCAGACCGGTCCGACTCAGGCCCAGGCCCTCCGTCTTTGCCGGGTTTAATTTCAACCGACTCAGCCTGAGCCAACCAGCCACAGCTTGCTTCTTACTGAACAATTGGACAGAATGCTGCTATCCTTCTGTTATGAGAGAGACTCTTATTTAAATAGTGCTAATGATATTTATTTATTTAAAACATTTATTTGCCTCCTTTCTACAGTATAGAACTCAAGGCGGCTTAAGGCATTCCACAAAGGGCCTGGAACATCCGCAGGGATGAGAGCCAGCTCTCCTAACTGTGGGCTCCACTGCTATATAGTGTGGGTTGGACCAACTTGACTTAGCCTGTAACTGGGTCATGACCTGGCTAACTCTTAACAGGGCTTCCTGTCCAACACTGCTGTCAATTCAAGGCAGTTGCTAGTAATTATGTGTTATGTGGTAGTACCCTGGGGTTGATTCCTTTATAAATTTTGATCTCCCATGTGCTGGTTCACAAAGTGGAGCAACCTCTGCCCTCAAGGGCAAAGGGTGGGGCAGGAAATGAAGGGGAGAGTGGGAGTGATAAGACCAAGTTAATCCAACTGTTCAATTGTCTTTTGTTCGATGTCCCAATTTTATATCCATTCTGCTGTAATTGGGACCATGGTGGGTTGGCGCTTCCTATTCTTGGTGAATTACTATTGTACTTGTCTCATCCTCGAGTGAATTTTTGTCCTTACTTCCTAGCAGAAAGTGCTAGGCACGAACTGGGGAGCTCTGGATTCAAAGCCTTGCTCAGCAATGGCAATCATGAGTTGCGTTCAGACGGGGCATTTGCAACGGAATAGGTGCCGGTTGGAATCGGTGTACTTACCGGCGTTCACACGTAGAACATCTGCCTTCCGTCCCTAACCGTTGCAAAGAGCTTTTCACCGTTGTATTCTGCTACTAGGTCCCCAAGTGGTGGTATCCTGAGTGCAACAGTTGTAATCGCTTTACCCCCGTCTGATCGCTCTCCACCGTTGCAGAGCCACTTCCGTTTGGAAGCCTGAGGCTTCCGATTTTCGCCCGCCATTTTTTTTAAAGGTCGGTGATATGCACTTGGGCGAAGCTTCGCCCTGGCGTTTGTTTAAAAAAAGAAAGAAAAGGGCCTTAGTTTAGCGTTTTGGAGGCGTCCGGGACCTCAGGGAGGCTACTTTGCTCTTTAAACTTTAAAGGTAAGTCCTTACCTTTAAAGTTTAAATGTTAAGACAGGGTTTTTTGCGCATGCGCGAAGATTGTCGTTCTGTGGATGGCTGCCTATGCGCATGCTCAAACTGAGGTGTTTTTTTTTAAAAAAAAAAAATGCCGGCACCCGCTGCATGTGAACGGGCATACAGCGATGGGCACCGCAGACAGGAGGTAAGTGTGATCGCGTTTCAGCCAGCATAAACTGCACCGGTTCCAACCGGTACAGTTTATGCCGGCTGAAACGCCCCGTCTGAACGCACCCATGGAGTGGCCTCTCAGCTACCTTTCAGTTTATCCTGACTTGCCAGTCAGTTATGAGGGTAAAACACAACAACACTATTTGCATTGCTCTGAAGAAGGGCATGGTCTGAATGGAATAACTGTCTCTGCATCTCTCCTATGTTTTCTACAAATTAAGCTGATACTTCCTTCAGCCTTTCTGTATATCATATTTTCATAATCTTCCATAGTGCTCCTCTGAATATTACCTTAGTAGAGCCCCTAGAAGATAATATTATAGGTAGTGCTTAAGTAGATCACTTGCTCAGTATGTAGGTGGTTTGCTTCCATACTTTTTTACAGTAGCCTTACACTGCTAACTTTCCTTAGGTTTTTGAAGCTGAAGTCTTAATTGGTGCTGCTAGAGCCTAGCCAGTTTAGTGATTACATATTGGTGTTGATCTAGAGATAGTTCAGGCACAGCTAAAAAAAAGAGTTGGTTTTTATACCCTGCTTTTTTTCTATCGTAAGGAGTCTCAGAGTGGCTTACAATCTCCTTCCCTTCTTCTCCCCACAACCGGCACCTTGTGAGGCAGGTGGGACAGAGTTCTGAGAGAACTGTGACTGGCCCAAGGTCACCCAGCAGGTTTCGTGTGGAGGAGTGGGGAATCAAACCCTGTTTTCCAGATTAGAGTCCACTGCTCTTAACTACTACACCACACTGGCTCTCTTGCTGGCTAGAGGCCATGAACAGGGGTGTACATCTTTGTCTTCATCCAAAGACACTGCCCATACAATTCAGGGGGGCTCCGGTGAACACTGAGAAGTAGATGCCTAAGTTGGACCAGAGTGACAACAACTTTTTAAATGTATAATGTGTAGCTTACATTTATTTTATTGCTTGGACCTCAGAGTTATGCTTTCTCAAGGTCCTAGCATCCTATTCTCTGTTCTGTCCTGAAGTTTTGGATCACCTGCAGCTGAACATGTTTACTTTTTTTACTCAGTAACTAACAAAGGTGCATAGGACCTGAGGGAGAACACTGACATAACCACCTTCAATTTTTAAAAAATTGAAAACCGTTTTGATTTTCTGTCTGGGTGTAGCTTTCTGAAGAGTAATTGTTACTCACCTCATGATAGTGCTTTCTCATTTGTGTTTCTCCTTCTCAGATGTATGTCATATGGAACTGTGTCAGAAGTTTTAAGTGGCTTCCAATAAGCCAGTCTGTTAAAAAATAAGAATAAGATGACTTAGCGTGGTTTGATTTTAACCCTTTCATATTGGTTGCTAATAACCATCTTATTTTCTTCTAAGCGTTTACAGATTTTTCCTGACAGCTGATTTTTTTTCTAATAATGTCTTATAAGGTAGAAAGTAGACCTGTAATTTTTGAATTCTTCTGTTTGCCCTGTTGTACATAGACTCAATGACTGCCTTTTGCTAGTCTATGGGAACCTCTCCGGTCTTGTGAAATTTCTCAAAGATGATAGTTAGTTTCTTTGAGGTTTCTGCCTCTGCTTCCTTTAGCACTTGTGGGTATAGTTCATTAGGGCATTGATACAAATAGTTAACTACCTCTTTTCTTAACCTTATGGTTGATTTTTCTTTTAATACCTGTCTGATATTACCTGGCAACCATTTACTTTTTCTGTGCAGACTGAAGCAAAAATTAGCATGAAGGCATCAAATAATCTCTTGTGAAAAAGAAAACTGGGGAACCCCCCCCCCAAACCTGTGCCCAACATTGCTATGATGCTGCATAGTTTCTCTTGTCAATCTTGAAGCTGTATACTCATCTAAGGAGCCAAGTTCTGTATACCTTGTTTTGTCAGGCTAAAGTGGCATGAATTGAATCTCCAACTAAATGCTTTCCTGACTGAACTGGCGCATGGTAGTTACTAGCAGCGATATGCCTTATCTCAAAGAGACTAAGAAGTTTTCAGCTCTGTCTAATGGGTACATAGGACTGACACCTAAACCTTCCTTAGCCTTTTCTAGAGCTGACCTTCATTCTCAGGTGTGTGTTGCACACTCTATGGAGAATCACATGCTAAGAACCTGCTAGTCTGACAGTACAATCTGATGTGGGTAAAGTTAAAAGTCAGTCCCACATAATTCACTGGCGCTTACAGGCAAGTGTGTGCAGAATTGCAATGTAAGAACAGTACAGGATTTTTAGCTGCTTTGTACAGGCAAGAGCTAAAATTTGTCCTAAACATGTCAGGATATATAACTGTCCATGTTCATTGTCTTTGTTGGGGAGAATGAACCCATGTTGGATTAGAGTAGGTTGGCACTTAGTTTACAAGCTTGGTTTGGCAAGTTGAAATAGACTTTGAAAATATCCCACACTCTGTCTGGTGCAGTAACATGACTGTAGGTGCACATGCATTGCTAATATACCATCACTGACTGGATTAAGAAAAAACAACCAACTAAACTGGGGAGCAGTTGGGAAATCCCGAGCCCTCAAATTTCTGCCTAGTATTTTCTTAGCTCTCAGGAGCTTGATCACGCTGATTCCCTGCCTTTAACTTACAGCTACTGGAGCATTTTTAGATCTCCTCAAGCTGTTCTGTTTTTCTTTTGATTAATTTACAAAATAATATTTTCCTGCGTACCTGGGGAGTCCTCTGAGTAGACAGAAATCACATCACACTTTTCACCATCAACACAGGGCCCAGCCATTGTTGTTCGTACTGATAAGTAGGATATCAGACAATCTCTGGTCAACCTTGAGGTTACAGCATTAGTCCCCACAAAGGCAATGGCTTTCAACCTTTCTCAGACTCAGTGTTCATCTGTCGGGTCTCTCTCTGGCTGCCTTTCAGCCTTTACAAGTGGTAGTAGTAGCCTCGTACAACTCCCAGCTGGAGTGTTACTCAATAGTGCTGATGACCCACCATGAACACTAATGTCTCATTCTAACTAAAGTAGACTTTGTAGAAGTCTGGCCTGCTCCCTGATCTCTTTGGTCATAGTGGGCACTGTCAAGCCCATCTCACTGCACAACAGTTGGCCTGAACCTGGCATCAAATGGCCCATGTGAGTGCTTGTCTCTGTGAACCTGTTAATGATTGCTTCATCTTCCTTGGGACCTGATACTGCTTGCTTTCTACGCTGTGTTGATTGATCCGAAGTATGGACTTAGTCTTACCATACCATGATTACTCTCAGGTTTAGAATCTGGGAAGGACTAGAGGCTATTGGTAGCAAAGAGATTCAGAAGTAGCTGCTGCAGTGGGGAACGTCCATGTAGACGGTAGGCGATTTGAATGCTGTGCCATGACAGGCCAGCTGGAGTTGAACAGGGAGGTTGTTGCCATTTCTCTGTGTCATTTGACTTCCATGTCAACCATGTAACCTGCTGCCATCTGAGCATGCCTGTACAGGCTGACATTGTACGCGTTTGATGGCTTGTTCTCTTGAACTGGGAATGCCTGGATTTGCTTGTCTCCTATGTGGACTGGAAATCATGCCACAGTACTGAGATGATGCAAGAGCTTTTGTTAAGGGCCACACCATAGGTATAGCAGTCACTTTAGCAACTCTTTCCCCTCCCATGCCACCCCCATCCCCAGCAACTCTGTGAGAAATCCTCTCTATGGGGCTCTGCGAAATAGGATGTTTTGAGTATGTATGCCCACTTTCTGCTTCATGTTGCATATGCCTTGAAACATGCACATCTTTGAACTTCATCTCTGGACACCTAAATATCATTTCCTACCTCTGTGCTAAGGATATTCTGGTCCTGAGCTTCTCCCCTCCACCCTGGCTATGACCTTGGTGTTCAGGGAGGTGGGGAAGTAAATGCTGCCCTGCCTGTTTGTTTTTCTCCCTAATCCAGCTGCTTGGCTAAGTCTTCCACATGTGATTTTTTTTTTTCAGAACGGTCTCCCTTGCATTGCAGTTACCTGTGTTACTTTCCTGTATTGCTTGTTCCAAGTACCCAAGAACAGCGCTTGATCTGTGTCCCATCAGGCAGAACAGCAACAATATTGGAAGCTGGCAATCATCTCTCAGTCTGGATGATGGGTCTTCAAGCAGGGAAACTGCCCAAATTGGTTGCGTTTCCTGCTGGCCATAGTCAGTCTTCTCACATTGACCATTCCTTGGTCCTCCTCAGTCATTATTTAGGCCTTGTCTACACATATCCTGCCAACCTAGCAGTTCGAAAGCAAGAAATTGCAAGTAGATAAATAGGTACCACTTTGGTGGGAAGGTAACAGCGTTCTGTGCGCCTTGGTGTTTAGTCATGCCAGCCACATGACCACGGAAATGTCTTTGGACAGCGCTGGCTCTTCAGCTTTGAAATGGAGATGAGCACCGCAATCCTAGAGTCGGATTTGACTGGCTTTTGAGCAAGGGGAACCTTTACTTTACCTTTACACATATAGGAGAAGGCTGAGGTAGAGTGGACTGAACTGCTTCAGGCTGCAGATGTGGAGGGGTGCAGTTTTTAGAATGCAAGTAGAAAGCACATCAGGGAGGGAGGTTCTGTCCCTGCCCTTTCCTTGCTGTGGTAGTTTTCTGTTTACAAAGAGGGGTGTATATGTTAAATTATAGGTGGGTATTAAAGATCTGAGCTTTTGCATGCAGTCAGAAAAAAATGCACTCTGTTTTACCATCTCAGGACTCTGCTACCTGATTCTGCTGCTCTTTCTTTTATCGCCCTATGACATAATCTTGTGGGTTGCTATCAGTGGGTCAATGAAAACCCTTTCCTTTGGTCTCTTTAGGCTGCCATGCCTTTATTGTTCACCTGGCGACATCATCTGGTATGTTAGAGTGAGAATAGCCACACTTCTCCCCCTTTCCCTGTCTGTTTTGGAGAGAAAACCAAGTTTGTTTGCTTTCTTGTGACAGTCACTGCCCTCTCTTCCCTGATGTGTTTCCTCTGGCTTTTGATGCTGTGCTTTCCCTTTCTGTGCTTATGCTTTTTAAGTGTATCCTTTCCTCTGATTGGGATAGCCCAGGCTGGCCTGATCTCATCAGATCTCAGAAGCTAAACAGGGGCTCTGGTTAGTATTTGGACAGGAGACCACTAAGGAAGTTAAGGGTTGCTACGCAGAGGAAGGCAATGGCAAACCACCTCTGAACATCTCTTGCCTTGAAAACCCTACAGGATCACCATAAGGCAGCTGCAATTTGACAACAAAAAAAAAGTAAGAAAAAAAAAAGTAGTAGTATCCTTCAGGAGATATAGCAAGTCACTGTAGTACAGGATTATTTGACATCAAAACCTCTTTCACCTGAGTTGTGGTGTGCATATAGAATATAGATGGGAAGTAGAATCCAGGTTGCAGACTAAAGTGACAGTAACAACAAAATTGGCTAACGTCATTTTAGGTGACTGTATGGTACATCCTGGGGCCTTTGCAACATGCTTGGGCCTGTTTCTGTGGGTGTCTCCCTGTGTCAGAGACTGGTTTTGCCTTAACCCCTCTGGCTCCTGCACAGTCCCTGGGATGCACTTGTTGCATGTGTTTGCACAAACGTTTGTGCTTTTATGCTGCAGTAGAATATTTATTTATTTATTATTTACACTTATATCCCGCCTTCCCCGCCATTTGTCAGGCTCAAGGCGGCTAACAACATAATAAATATACATTAAAATTCCAGTTAAAACTATCAGTCAATATAAATATAAGCTTACTGAGGCTTTTTGGTGTCCTGTAACATGCTAGAGTAGTTGTTTCTTTGTTGTGTGCGTAGGGGGGGAGAAGAGAAGTGTTCCTTGACTTATTCTCTCTTTGGTTATACTTTCTGGGAGTGAGGATGGGCAGAGCACAGTGCAGTGAAGTGCTAGGATGGATTTGTTACCTCTGACAAATACCACCTCCTTCCTGTATTCCTATAATCATTACTACATGTTTGAATTACCACTCTACACTTTGGGGGCATATTCTTGTGTTCCTTTAACATAGATTAGGGAAATGTTGAAGGTTTTCTTAAACACCTTTCATCACTGTATGATCAAGCTTGTGTGATTTCCCCAAGTACGAGAAATGGTAGCTCAGAGTACCACCTAGGGTTGCCGGCTCTGGATTGGGAAATACCTGAGGATTTTGAGGGTGGGTTTGGGGAGGGGAGGGACCTCAGCAGAGTCCACCCTCCAAAGCAACCATTTTCTCCAAGGGAACTATCTTGGTTGTCTGGAGATCAATTATAATAGTGGGAAATCTCCAGGTCCCACCTGGAGGTTGGCAACTCTTTTATCACAGGGGGAAGAATAGAGGGTTCTGATGGGGGGAGGGGTGTGAATAGGATGGAGAAGGAACTCCCTCTCTCTCTCTCCAAATGCTGTTTCCCTTCTTCAGATCCCAAGTGGCCTTTCTCCCTTGTGAGGTTGCAAATTTATTTTTGTGAGGGCAAGCTTGTCTTCAGAGTCACAGGTGGAACAGTTTGGAGCAGGGAAATACAGGAACAGATTAAATGCATGGGTGCATGTACTGCATCTCTGTTCCTGATTGCCTTCTTGAGAAGTGGTTTTTCCTGTCTTTCTTATGATTGGGCTGTTAGAAGACTGTTACACATACGTTTGAAGATAATGGGTAGTTTTGAGCCTGAGTAAAACGTGTGTGACATTCCAGTTCTTCCTAAAGCTGCTACATGTCCTCACCAGTTAATTTCTCTTCATGCCTCCCCCCCCCCAGCACATGTAGATCAGAATGAGAGCTCCACACTTAAAACATCCCTCAGAATAGTGGGAAACTTCCCATCTGGACCTGTTTTTAAACAAAACTATTGTGAGTTATCTTTAACTCATCTGGGTTTGCTAAGTGTTGAAATGTCTCTGAACGTAGCTTGCAGTTCTGGGATGTAAGCAACATCTGGAGGGTTATTAAGTGGGTTGGGGATAGGAACAGATTCCAAGCTGCTTTTTCCATTCCTGGGAGTGCTGTCTTCTCTTAAAAGCATGCTGAGGTGGTTGTTTGAAAGGGGTTCCCCTTTCACTGTGATCATGGGACATTCTGAAGGTATTGGCCAGATACCACCCATCAGTCTGTTTACCTTCCTTTTCCCTCAGCCCAAAACTATTTACAATCATAAAATTCTCTGCCTTTGATTCAGACACAGTCATTCCCTCAAGGACAGTGTAGTGTGAGACCCAGTATGGTGTAGTCCTTAGTGTGATCGTGTCTCACTCTCAGCCTCACCTACCTCACAGCATAAAATGGAGCCTTGAGTTCCTTGGAGGAAGGGCAGGATAAAATGTAATCCTGGTTACTCTGTGGCCACTGTCTAATATGTAAAAATCAAGTTACATGTCAAATTAGAATGCTGTTTGGCATCATACCTGTTGCCCATTAAATGTGTTAAGGCCCCTGCCTGCTGGCTGGGAGCATGGGAGGATTGTTGCCTTGGACAATAATTGTTGGGGAAGCTACCCTCTTGTGTTTATGTATTTATTTGTTTTTAGGTAAAGGCCTTTGTGGTGAAGTGACTTCTTGTCATGAGAGCAGGGCATAACTATCTACATCCTATTTGGGTTTTGGTCTAATATCCTACTAGGGACTGCATGTGGGGCTGGTGAAGCCTTGTAGTTCTGCATCTTCTGAAGTATGAAACCGTGCCTCACAGTTCCTTTGAATTAGACTGGGTAGACCTGAAGTACTGCAACTTGTTCACCTGAATGTTCAGATGCCACCCCTGGAAGTCTCAGTGTAACTCATGTTCTTGGGACCTTTCACCTCCTGCTCCTCATATTTTGGTGTGGATAAGAAGCTCATAGAGACTTTGATGCTGAGCCCACTCTTCTGTAGCTGACATTGCTCCTTGTTTTGCACTTGGGCAGGAGCATTTCTCTGTCTCACCCATGAAAAATTCCCATAGCAGAAAATTTGTTCATTCTACATCACAGAATTAGGCTGCTGTCATTTAAAATTCATTGAGAGGAGTGCAGCAAACTTGTTCACAGCACATACGCCAACTCACAGAAAGGCCCATTCCAAGATGGTTTTACTGTAACATCATTCCATCACTGCAACTACCTAACATTTGCATGGGGATCTCCTTTCCTCTGTTTGTAGAGGGGAAGGTTAATTTAAACTACATTCTGTTGGGAAAATTGGCAAAAATACTTAAATATTCAGAGTTTGCAATGGATCTTTGCTTCACTGGAGAGGAGGCATATCTTTCTGTGTAAAACACTTTATTTCTGAGGGAGGGGTACACAGGCAAAGCTACAAAATAAAAGATCTAAGGCTACATCTCTACAGCTACAGAAACAAACTGACCACACAGTCTCTCTACAACTGCAATGGAGATTCTTCTTCTTCTTGACCCCTAGAAGGAAATCACCTGAATACATTAACCAATGAGTAAACAGACGCTGGCTTTGTTTTCATTGGCTCTGTGCCAGGTTTCCTTCCAGGTCAGTCTAAACAATAACATACAAGGTAAACAGATTAACTCTATAATGACTGAATTAGACCTTGCAACACACACACATTTTCAGCAAATTCTTGTGTTAATGTTGTCCATTTTGGATCTAGATACAAGTCATCGGAAACAAATGGACCCATCATGGGGAAGAGGCTTGTCTATGTTTGCTCTGAAGAAACCCTCCTGAATATACCCTGACATCTCTTGAGGACTGTGGAGGGCAAGCTGAGAAATAAGTGTGGGCTGCTGAGAAATACTCTCCCTTGGCAAAGCCAAGTGAAGTTGGGGCTGGTTCTGCACCTGGCATTTGCTCCACATTTTCTCAACACTGAGGAAAAGGTGCAGCTCAAAACCACATTCAAATACCACCGAGGCAATGCTGTACTGACTGCAAAGTCACCCCTGAACAGCCATAAATCTATGCAGAAGGTACCATAAAACCCGATGATCAAAGAAAGTGAAAGCAGCATGCAATGCAGAGGGGAATTTCTGTTCCCATGTGAGTTTGCTAAAACAGTGGAGGGAAAAGCCAATGCAGAATCACCCTGGGTTACAGGCAGGGCCTTGGCAGCTCCCTACTGGAAGCAAGCACTTGCCTCTTGTTCCTGCCTAGATGAAGAGTTCTGTGTGCCAGCAGGATTAGCTCCCTGAGCAGCCAGCCTAACACTGGGCACCATTCCTTTGTTGACTTCTGGAAAAGGGGTAGGTGGAAGAATAAAAGAGTAGGTGTTTCTCAGGCTGGTGTATGTTTGGACTGTCTGCCTGCTACTCGTAACTGCTGCTTTAATCCTGGCGGTCTGCGAGCGGCTCCTTCCCTAAGCAAAAGTGATGCAAGTGTGAGGAGGTGTAATAATCTTTGGATCTGTGTTGCTTGTTTGCTATATTAGACATGCCTCTGTATGGGGCAAACTGCCCATCTTGGCTGCAGTTGAGGAAAAGAGAGTATTGCCCAGGGAGTAGCTGCTGTGCCGGTCCTTGGGAAGAATTGGTGCAGGCACTGTCCTGGGGACAGGAAGCCAAATTTGTTGCATGTAGCCATTAGTCTCTGCATTGGCCTGTTTGCATTCTTTTAAGTTCTGTGCTGGCTGGGGCAAGCTCTACTTTACGCTTGCTATATGACGTATCTGTGCTCTCTCCTTAGTGGTGATCTCAGTGGGGAGAGGCTTGAAGCTAAATCTTAACTTGTGCCCCTATTAGCGATGCCTGATTTATTGCTGGGAATCATTTGTAACATGTGGCCCCCTTTTGACTGAAGCTGTGCTGGGACAGAGAGGGCCACTACACTCACAACCCAAGCATTTCTAAGTAAGGATTCCCGTGTCTCCCTCCTAAGCAAGCTGTTCCCCGTGTTGGATGCCTTGAGTCCTTGGAGGTGGGCATGATGGGCTCTCTTGCCAGGATGGATGGAGGGGTTTGTTTATTTGGGCTGGAAGCTATAGGGCAGGCAGGAGCTGGGACTGAATCCACAAGTCAGGTCTCGTGCAGATGTGGTTGTGATCAGGTGATGCTGAATCAGCTGTTAAAGCTGTTCCACCTGTTCCCTGTGCATGTGTGCTTTCTCAGGAATGTCCTGGCCCTCCCAGCCGACTCACTGGCAGGAGCTGACATGTAGAGCTTAAGTCTTGTGGCTTTGCCTCTTGAGGAAACAGCCTATACAGCGCGTGCGTGTTGGCTCCGGTGTTATCTTCCTGGCAGAGAGAACATAGGAGGCTAAGATGCATTTCTTGCTTTCTGTACACCTGCTAGTCGCAACCAGAGTGTTAAAGGCCCTGAGCTGAGTTTGTAGTTCTGGGTCTCAAGGGAGGAAATAGATGCCTCTGCCACAACCATTCATTCTTGAGCTTGCTGAAAGCTTTGTGCTTAACTCCCACTATACCCCATTCTTTTCCTGAAGCAGAGGAGGTACAAGGAGTATGGGTTCTGGCAAAACAAATGTTATAATTTCAAGCAGGCTCGCCTGAGGTATGGAGAGGGGGGAGGAAATTAAGATCATCTGACCCAGCCAGTTACCAGCAACTGCTTGAAGTATCTGGCTCTCCCTTTTCCAGGTATAATTTCAAGCAAGGCTTGCCTGAGGCATGAACATTGGTGTGAGCCAAAGGGGAAGAGCCAAATGACTCTTGACCTGAGGCTTGTAGCCTGTGGCCTCCTGCTGTCCTGGACTTTGAAGGCAACTTTTGTTTGAGGAGGTATCTGAGACCATCCCCATTTGTATTATCTTGGAGAAGTAGAATCTCTGTACATTCTTTACTGGGCTAATTAATCATAGGACTTTGCTCGTTGTTTTGGGTACTCCTTAGGAATAGTTGTTGTTTTGTATGGATGGAACCAAGAATTAAAGGTGGGTTTTTGTGTGTGTATATACCTAGGGAAAATATGCCATTGAGTTGCAACCTATTCATGTAGAACTTCTTGGGGTTTTCAAGGCCAGAGATGAGCAGAGATGGTTTGCCCTTGCTCTCCTCTATGTAGCGACCCCGGTCTTCCTTGGTAGTCTCACATCCAAATACCAACTGTGGCTGGCCTTGCTCCGCTCTTGAGTTCTCATAAGATCAGGCTAACCTGGGCTATTACAGCTATTGTGAGTATACCTACAAGTATTTAGATATACAAAAATTAGGAATGAGAGGTCTGGGCTTATGGAAGTACCCACATGGTTTGTCAGACTTCTCTCGTTTCCAATTTCTAAACAGAGTGAAAAGACAGTAAATGATCATTTTCCTTCTACAAAACCACAGGAATTTGCATTACCTATCTGTAATTGCTCCACCCCAGGATTCTGATTTATCAGCCCCTTATATGTCTTTTGACTCTATCCAAGGGAAGGGTCTTTTTGCTTCAGCCAATATAGAAAAGTTTGATCCCACAGATGAAGTTATGTTTGGTAGCCAGAACCTATAAAAACACATGTGAACTGTTAAAGCAAAGGAGTCTCAAAATGAATCCTGACGTAGTATAACCCATGAAATGTAGATAGTCCCTTGTTACCCATGAACAAATGTTCCTAATCCCCCATGCCTTTACCCAAAAGTAAAGTGCTGGTTGTCCCTACCTGTATTTTACTTAGAGCGGCTGGAAGTGAATAAGGCTGCTAGGGCAAATAGTGATGTTCCTTTTCTTATGGCTGAGTAACAACTCCAGCAGCGGGGCTCGTCTGAGCTGTACTTGTTTGGCAAGGTGGGTTTGTTTGAGAGCTCTGAGTTCAGTGCTCAGCTGAGGGTGCCTCCTGTGAGTCTCTGTTTACATTCTGTGCAGCCTCTGACTAAAACTGAAGTGCTTCTGTAGTCTGGTTCCCAAGCATAATTTCCCATCATATTATTCCTTCTTCCTTTCCTCCCAGTTTAGGGGGAAATTGCTGAAGGATGGGGCTTGTGCTGTGGAAATGAGAGTCGTGAAAACTCCTCATCTCCAGTCACAAATGTTACTGAGTCACATCATGCCTCTGAGGATGTTGTGCTGAGGCCTGTACCCATGGGGCGCTATGTAGTGCTGGAAGCCCTCAGTGGCTTCTGCAGTTAGGGTGTCTCTTGCCTCATCCACCTAGTTAAGAAGCATCCCTTGCTGTGTCCCCCGAGAGGAATGGGCTCCAAGTACAGAGCTCCTCTATAGGACTGTCTTGGAAAGAGAGTGTCTGTGTTCACAGGACCTTGTGCCTCTGAGGATGTTGTGCTGAGACCTGTACCCATGGGGCACTATGTAGTGCTGGAAGCCCTCAGTGGCTCCTGCAGTTAAGGTGTCTCTTGCCTCATCCACCTAGTTAAGAAGCATCCCTTGCTGTGTCCCCCGAGAGGAATGGGCTCCAAGTACAGAGCTCCTCTATAGGACTGTCTTGGAAAGAGAGTGTCTGTGTTCACAGGACCTTGTCATCTTTTTAAGTGGCAGTTGGTCTCTGTTGGAGTAGGAAAGGGATCCAAATGAGCAACTAGTTCATGCCGTATGTCTTAACTAGTGGGTAGGGTGGGAGGGTTGTGGTCTTTTCTCCAAGAATCAGCATGTATTTCAGGGCATAGGAAGGGATGAGGCACCAACAACATTCATTCAGCTACCTGCAAAGTATGCTGGGGTGTATATTGGAGAGAGAGAGAGGAGAGATTGGACTTATACCCTCCAGCCCTTCACTAACCTAACCACTACACCAAACTGGCTCTTTTGAACTATTGAACTAACATAGCTTAACTGTGAATACTGAGAATGAGTTACAGGCATGGGCATGGGGGCGTGATGGGGTTAGGAAATTTTAAACTCCCAGTTTAATGGATTTACGCATCCCTCTTTAGATAGTGATGTATACATCAACAAGTATATGGGTGTGTGTGCTGGTGAACCTGTGAGCTAGGGCCAAGGACTTCCACCTCAGTCTGGTCCTGAAGGCTACCAAACCGGCTCTTTTGAACTATTGAACTAACGTAGCTTAACTGTGAATACTGAGAATGGGCTACAGGCATGGGCATGGGGGCGTGATGGGGTTAGGAAATTTTAAACTCCCAGTTTAATGGACTTACGCATCCCCCTTTAGATAGTGATGTATACATCAAAAAGTATATGGGTGTGTGTGCTGGTGAGCCTGTGAGCTAGGGCCATGGACTTCCACCTCAGTCTGGTCCTGAAGGCATGCCTCCCTGGGATCTCAGACTGTGCAGGTGAATGTCAAATATGAGATGTTTCGAGCACTAAGCTCAGTCTCCTTGGAGATTGCTGACTGAAGGTTTTTTCTGATCTGTGCTTACACAGTGCTTGATGTCTGTGCTGCTTTCCTGAAAGTGAAGAGAGAGAACCTCTAGTGTCAAAGGCCTTGAGTTTGTAGACTGTTTTGACTCCCTTTCATCTTGTGGAGTTGGGCTGGAACCAGTCTCTTCCTGGCTCCTCCTCCTGCTTTATAACCCAGGAGGCAAGTCTGTGGAAATGGGGAAAGATGAAGGAAAGGGAGACACTGGAGGGCCCTGGGGAAAACTCACCAAATTTGTACTCCACCCTTGTTTGAGTCCTGGGCAATTGTACTTGGGATGTCTCCTTTTATTCTTACAGCTGACAGTGTCATATTTAAGGCTGCCCACTGAACTTTGTGCCTGGAATGGGGATTTAAACCCAGGTTTCCTAAATCCAGTATTCTACCAATGGTACCTTACTGATGTGGGACAGAGAGGGTGACAAAAAGTGAACAAGAGTTACCAAGGAGGCTCTAGGACTTGGAGTGCAGAAGATAAGTTTTAGATAGATGTTATGTTTTGAGCTGGAGCTGAATGGGCGCAAGTAGCGTGTCTCTTTCTCTCCCTCTTACAGAGCACATCCCTGCTGAGCTGCACGAGCCCTTCTATACAGACCAGTATGAACAGGAGCACATGAAGCCTCCTCTTATCCGCCTGCTGCTATCTTCTGACATCTACTGCCGTGCCTGGCGTCAGGCCTTACCCCCAGGCCCTGATGGTGCCTCAGCCCCCAAGGATAACGCTGCCTTGCTACAACTTCTGGCCCGTCGTGGCTTGGTGCCCACCTTCCAAGACAAGCCTATCAAGGAGGCGGACTTGCACCACAAGCCAATCAGGCTGGTAAGTCTGCAGGCAGTTCTCAAGGTGCCATCTTGATCTGATGCTTCTGATGGTGGCTCTTGTGGCAGGAGCAGGGCGTATACTGTTTTGTTTTTTTTTTTAAATGTGGGGGAGGGGGAGGGAGGGATGAGGTTCTCCTTAGATTACCAGATGAAAGAGGGCTGGAAGCATGAGGAGAAGAGATGAAGGGGCACAGCAGAATCTTGTTTCTAGAATTCCTTGTCAGAGCCATTCTTCTCAATTGTAGGGTTTACTGGGTTGTCCAGGGAATGCTTGTTGTATGGAGTGATTCAAGCTCAGACTTTTCTGTCCCTTTTAGAGCTCTGCAGCTACGGTTTCCCCCACTACTGCAACTCAGCGATGGGGAAATCCGCAGTCGTGGAATGCTTTATTTTTTTAAAAAGGTAGCAGGTCTGTGGAATTCCTACCTTAAATTGTGCAACTTTTTGGTAAATTGGTATCACACTGCCTGAGCGAGCAAGTAGGTATGTGTTTTCAGTATGAGCCACTGTAGTTGGTGGGAGTCTTGGTTGCCTTAGTGACTGATGCTTCTGTAAGGGGTGGTGTGTGTGTTAGTCGTTCAAGGTTACTAGGGTTTTTTTTGGAGAAGTTTTCCTGAAAAGACCCCCCCCCCCAGGCAATCAATGAGGCCTGCTATAGACTGAGAATAGGCAAGAAATAAGCGGGAGAGCAGCTGTAGTTTACGGCTGTGTGTGAGAAAGTCACCTTACAGGACTGTCCTGTGCCAGGGGCCTGATTGAAGGCCCTGAGGGCAACAGACAAACCCCCAAACTGCTCTTTCATTGCTGCCTTAGTAGTAGGAGTGTCCTCTGTGGCGCCACAGTATAAGGGTGTGGGGCCTTTACAAGGTTAGATCCTAGCCATCCGTGGGAACCCCTTTCCTCATCTCCCTGTGGGTGGGGAAGGCTGGGGTGTGGCTGAAGCCACCCCAAGAATAGCTTTTCCCAGGGTTTACATTACCTGTTGGGAGAGGAACCTGTTCTAACAGCCTGAAGCATCAATATTTTCCTAGCTTGGTAGACCAGGGAGCTAAGAGAGGCAATAAAGTGCAGCAGGTGGCTGGTGTTGCCAGGTATGCCTGAATTCCCAAATGTGTACAAGAAGCAAGGGGCCTCTGTACCTGGTGCAAGATCTGTTCTACTCTCTTGCTTTAACAGATGAAAATTCATGGTTGTTCAATGCAGGCTGCTCAGTAGCAATTCCTAAGTGTTGCCAGCAAGTCTCATGTAAAAGTATAAATATAAGGATGTGCTAGGGGGAAGCTTTTGTTGTCGTTGTTGTTTTACTACTGCTGCTGCCCCAGGAATCAAAGGCTGGTTGTGGTGTTATATCCCTGTTTCTTGTGCTTGCCCATACCATAAGCAGCATCTATAGCACTGTAGTAGAGAAGACGGGGCTTTGTCTTCTTTCCTGGCTTGTCTGTTGACAGTGCCACACAGGGCATGGAAAAGGCTGTTTTCCCTCTGCTGTACTTAAAAGGGGGGGGGGGAGGAAACCCTGCATCCCTGCATTAAGCATGGATGGGAGGTTGAAATGTCTGAGGTTGTTATCAGATAAAAAGCGGAGTACAATAGGGGGCAGCAGTTTGGCGTTTCTTTCCTCTCCCTGTATGAGAGTTCGGAGATGTGGATTCCAGTCGGTAATCTGGCTGCCCTGCAGATGGCTGAAATTCCCTTCTGCTGAGGGATTTGATTGGTATTGGAAGGAAGGAGCTCTCTGGCCTGTGCATTTGTTGCGTGAGGCTGGAATTGTTGCTTCTCTCTGGTTCTGTCTAGCTGGTGCTAAGAAGGATATTTGAATTGTTCAGGCCTGGTAGGTGGGGGCCTGAAATGTCTGCTTTCTGCTCCTAGCAAGTATAATTCCTTGTGTGTGTGTGTGTGTGTGTGTGTGTGGTGGGGAGAGGGGAATCCCGATGATGACTGTAGCTCTGCCAGCAGGAGCCTGATGGGATTGGTCTGCATTGAATGGGTCACTGATGGTTATTAAATTTGCTTTGAGTCTTTAGGGGCTGGAAAAAGGGATGGGAGCTCCAGTTAACTGAAGGCAGGGGATATCCCCTCTCCTTTGCTACAGGAAAAATGCTGCCAGTTGGAAAAATTGAGAAGCATTTTACCTTGGGAGACAGAGAGATGATGACACTTGATTCTAATATAATGTCTGGAAACTCCCATGGAATGCCTGAGTGTGCCCATGGGACAGGGTGGTTTGGTAGTGGAGAGGTCTCTCTCTCTCTCTCTCTCTCACTCTCTCGCTCTCTCTCTCTCTCTCTCTCTCTCTCTCTCTCTCCCTCTCCCTCTCTCCCTCTCTCCCTCTCTGTGACAGGGAGTTGGATTACTCCCCCCAGATTAGATGGTCTGTGGAGGGAGGCAGTGGCAGCAGCAACCGTGTCGGCATACTGCCAGTAATGATGCTGGAAAGCAGGTGTCCTCTTTTGGTACAGACACTGTTTTTAACCAGCGCAGCTCTTGAGCTAGGGTTATGCCTCTTTGCCTGTGGGTTGAGTCTAGGCTCTGAAGTGTGTGTGTCAGAGGGAAGTACAGAGGAATACTGTGCTGCGGCTAAAGGTCTCCTTCGTTTTGTGTGTCTGTGTTTGGTGTGAGCCCTACTGAAGGGGAAATACATCTGAGATTCACTCTTAAGCTTGACACATGCTGTATTCCCTCCCCTTTACTCTGTGCCTGAGAATGAGCTCCACATTAACACACTCCCAGTCCTTATTCACTGTCTAGTAGTTTCACCTTTTCCACTGCTGCAATTCTTTGTGTCATGGTCAATGTTCCCTCTAAGCTGTGGAGTTGTGTGAGCAAAAATTCTACTTTGTGGGCTACTGGCATTAAAGTTGTGAGCGAGTGACTTGGCTACTGCATAAATTAGTTGGCTCTGGAGCCCTCCTTCCTGAGCGGAGAAAAACATGTGTGAGCCAGAGGCTAAAAAACTGTGAGCTAGCTCACACTAACTCAGCTTAGAGGGAACACTGGTCATGGTATAGGAGATCAGGCTGCCAGGAGAGCTTTGGGTGGTGATATAAGTGTATATCGGAGACTTCTAGTTTGTCTTGATATCTCTGCCTGCAGGACCTAGTGGATGTCAGGCACACATTGGCCCCACTCTCTGTAATTCCTCTGCAGGATTGGTGCTATGTGCATACTGATAGTCCCGTCCCCCTCAAATCCCTGCTTCCTTAGAGCAGGTTAGCCCTCTGAAATATTACTCTGTGTGGGGTGATTTCACCAGTTATTTTAAATGACAGCCTTGGTTAAGAGAAGTATTATCTCAGTTGACAAATAGAAAAGAGCAAGAGTCCCGTAGCACCATAAAGACTAAAGACAGGTATCTAAAGAAGTGAGCAATGACTCACGGAATCTCATATCCTGCCACAATTTTATTTAGACTTGAAGGGTACCCATCTTGATCTATCTGCAGCTGGTGCAAAGTGCGACGGCCAGGCTGTTGATGGGTCTCCC
>NW_015160398.1:0-4813 GCF_001447785.1 Gekko japonicus
TATAAAAACCTTAATAAAATTCATATTTTAAAAAGGGAACATGGCAGCTTTGGATGGTGGATTGTATGCAGGGTCACCATCTCCGGGTGGGGAAATACCTGGAGATTTTGGAGGCAGATCCTGGGGAAGGCGGAGTTTGGAAAGGGGAGAGAACTCATTAAGGTATCATGCCAACCAGTCTCTTTGAGGATCCAAGCCAGTTGTCACCGGCATCCTCCCCGACTCTCTCGTCCGCTTCCCTCCTTTTATCCTCCTTCCCCACCCCTGTGACACCTCCCCTTCCCTCTCCAGTGATACCATTGCTCCCTCAGCACGCCAATCACCCCACCTGCCTTCCCTATGGTCAGGCCCATAGCTAACATGGGGCCCAAGCGGCCCGGCCCCCTTGTGTTTCTTCTGGGCCCCCTCCCTCCAGGGCTGCCCCCAAAGTGCTCCAACTTACCACCTGCACTGTACTTCCATTTAATTAGCTGGCGGGCCCCCCCAAGGCTCCCTCCCAAAGAATTCCCTAGCTACGGGGCTGCCTATGGTGCATTTCCACCCCAGTTCCGCCCTCCTGGGTTTCCCTGGGAGTCCCTTCCTGAGCCGGGATGTGCGTGGGTGTAGTCACTTCCTGCGAAGACCTGGGGATTGACGCCAGTTGCCGTGGCGTCTCTAGCTTGCCTCTCTCTGGTAAGGTCAGGCTTCTACAGCCTTTGGGCATCCGAGACCGTGCTCGCCTGCCTCGCACCCCTGGCTGATGAAACGGGCCGGTCGCAGGCTGCTTCTCCGTTTCCAGCCTCGTCTCCTTCCCTGACACTTTTCTCTGGGACTTCCCTTCTCTTGGTGGGAGCAGGGGTGGCAGCCAAGGGGATCCCGGTCGTCCGTCTTCGGCTTCCCTCATACTGAGGCGGTCGCGGCCCTCAGCGTCCCACAAACCCCTTACGCGGTGTGCTTCGTCCTCCGAGGCGCGCCGAGGGTCCGGTGTGGGTCGCGTCAGTCCCACCGCAGCGGCCTTGGAGGCCGTGGAGGAGCCCGTGGTGAGACATGGATGAAATGTCAGTGAAAAATGGGAAGTTAGGAATGGGGAAGTAAACCAACTGTTGAAATATATTTTCAAATTCAACATTTATGAACAGTGCCCCAAAGTTTAAAGGTAAAGGTAAAGGTTTCCCTTGCTCGAAAGCCAGTCGAATCTGACTCTAGGGTTGCGGTGCTCATCTCCGTTTCCAAGCCGAAGAGCCAGCGCTGTCCAAAGACGTTTCCGTGGTCATGTGGCTGGCATGACTAAACACCAAGGCGCGCGGAACACTGTTCCCTTCCCACCGAAGTGGTACCTATTTATCTACTTGCAATTTCTTGCTTTTGAACTGCTCGGTTGGCAGGAGCTGGAACTAGAGACGGGAGCTCACTCCATCATGCGGTACACTCGGGTCTCGAACTGCTGAACTACCGACCTTCCACAGCCTGCAGTTTAGCATCTTAACCACTTGAGCCACCGCAGCTCCTGCCCCAAAGTTTACCAGAGTCACAATTTGGAATCCTTGCGTTCTGGAATAATTAGATTATGTTCAAATTTCATCTTTTTTTCCCTTTTTTTAAAAGTGCGTGTTTTGGCTCTCTCTGCTCAGAGGGGAAAGATCAAATATGCATGCCTAAATAAAATCAAAGTTGGGAGTTAAATTAATAACAGTGATAGCATATATTCCCAGCAGCCGGAGAATGAGTGAACTACGACACTCCGGTATATAGCTAGAATGATAAATGCTAACTAGCTTACAGAAAAACAAAGAGCACAGACTAAATGGGGGTAATGATATGATGAAACAACCTTCTTTTATTATAGAGTGGAAGAGATATTATGCAGAGTAGCACGGTTCTTTTTCTGCTGTTTGAATCTTAACTGTGTATCCAGCTTTTCCCCTTATGCCACGCAATATGGCTTGGATGCTGACAGTTCGTTTTTGCATTACGGTTTTAATTATCATCATTTCAACATCGTCTTGACCTCTGCATGTATTTTACAAGCTCTCGAAGGGCTCGGATGGAATTTTATGCACAAGCTTCTGCTCAAGAATCTTCTCGGTGAATTGTGATCTTGGGGAATGTTTCCCACGTGTTCTCTGAATCTTCAAGTGGTGGCTGAATAGTTACCAAGGATTTCGATCTCTCTTCCTGGTGCTGGGCACGTTCAACATTTTCGATTTGGCGATTTGTACTTGGCGGCGTTTGTTCACTGGCGTGGTAATGACATAGAGCAGGGGTCCCCAATGGTTTTGAGCCTGAGGGTGCCTTTGGAATTCAGACACAAAATTGCTGCCGCATCTTACTTTCAGTTAGGGTTACCAAGTACCTACCGCAAAACGGCGGGGGACACATGGTCCCCGGCTGGAGCATTCCTCCCTGTAACACACCCATGCCGCACCATGCCGTCGCCAGGAAGTGACGCCGAGCAACACTCTGGCAATGCGGCTGGAAACTCGATGGTACCATCGCGTTTCCAGCCCCATTGCCAGAGCGTCACCCGCTACTACACTCGAAATACACGATCAAATACATAATAATAGTCACCTACGTAGTAGTCTCTGTCTTATATTTTTGTCCCCCCCCCTTTTTAATTATGTATCACTGTATTTCTATGGAGTTTTATTTTTATACTGGTCTTTATTTATATTGTCTTAAATTCAGTTATATGAACGTTATATTTAACCAAAGCCCCGGTCACACGGGCTGGATAATGCGGGGGGGCGTGGCTGTTCACCCCAGAGCAAAATAAAGCGCAGTAGCCCGATCACACAGTCTCCCGAGGCTTCGTGCTTCGGCTGTTAGCTGGTGATCACACGGCGATGCTGTAGCGTGGCAAAGAAGTGGGCTGGCAAGCATTTCGCGTTCGTGCGCATGCGCAGTTCCGCAGAGCAGCACTGCTTTCAGCTACGTGTTTGTGCGCATGCGCTTACAGAGAACATCCGGTTTGCGATGGGACATGGACAGGTGCCAGATGCCACGGGATACTAGTGCTCCTGCAATCAGATGCCCGCCCCTGCCCCACATTTTCCGAATACTAGTGCACTTTCTGCGGTACTTTTCTACTGCGCGTCTTCGGCGGGACGCCACGGGTTGGCCACGGATGCGCTGCGCTTCCCAAATGTTGTGATGTGATCATGCACCGAAAATCCGCCTGACATTCGTGTCTTTAGTGCGGCAACTTCTCCATGTGAATGGGGCCCTATTTATTTTTCAGCCCAGTAAAAAAGAAAATGAGACTGAAGTTTCGCTGGCTGTGCCCAGGTTCATCTTAGAACCCACACATGCATCTTACATCTCTTTCTCTTTCGTGATTTTTTTGAATTTTAGCCACATGGTATACATAGGAGCTCTCAGTCTGGGGCAAGTGAGGCTCCGTCTTCTTGGTGCTTTGGGGGGGGGGGCAACAGGGGGAGGGCTTCTAGTGCCCTGGTCCCCCTCCTGATGGCACTGGTATCTTTGGCCACTGTGTGACACAGAGTGTTGGACTGGATGGGCCACTGGCCTGATCCAACATTGGCTTCTCTTATGTTCTTATGACTGCAGAGATGAGTTCAGAGATCGAGACACTAGAAGCCCTCCCACTGTTGCCCCCCCCCCAGCACCAAGAATACAGAGCATCACTTGCCCATATAGAGTTCCTATCTATACCTTCTGGCTAATATTCACTGATGGACCTCTGCTCCATGTGTTTATCTAATTCCTTCTTGAAGCTGTCCATGCTTGTAGCCACCGCCACCTCTTGCCTTCTTACCCTTTCTAATTGGTTGATAAATGTTCAAAAATGTTAAAATAGTTTTTGCTGTTACATAAGAAGCTTTTGATGCGACTTGATCCTTATCTCTTGTTGTTGCTTGTTTAATGCTTTTGATGTTCATTTTTGTTAATGATGATTTTAAAAAAATAAAAAATATATTTGTGGCAGTGAATTCCATGTGTTAAATCACTCTCTGGGTGAAGAAGGACTTCCTTTTATCTGTTCTAACCCGACTGCTCAGCAATTTCACGGAGTGCCCACGAGTTCTTGTATTGTGAGAAAGGGAGAAAAGGACTTCTTTCTCTACCTGCTCTATCCCACGCATAATCTTGTAAACCTCGATCATGTCACCCCTCAGCCGACGTTTCTCCAAGCCAAAGATCCCCAAGTGTTTTAACCTTTCTTCATAGGGAACGTGTTCCAACCCTTTTATCATTCTAGTTGCCCTTTTCTGCACTTTCCCCAATGCTATCATATCCTTTCTGTGGTGACCAGAACTGCACATAGTACCCCAAACGAGGTCACACCATTGATTTATAGAAGGGCATGATGATACCGGCTGATTTGTTTTCAGTTGCCTGCCTAATAATCCCCAGCATAGCATTTGCCTTTTTTACTGCAGTCGCACACTGTCGACATTTTCAGTGAGTTATCCACTACGACTTCAAGATCTCTCTTGTGGTCAGTCTCTGCCAGTTCGGACCCCATCGATGTGTATTTATAGTCTGGAGACGAGCTGTCATTCTGCAGGGACCCCCCAGGTCCCACCTGGAGGCTGGCATCCCCACTTCCCGCAGACTGACCGGACTGGGAGTTCTGAAATGACAGAAACAACCATTTTCAATTACTGTGTCTCTGGGTGGAATTTCATACGGGGGCAAAGGAAATACCCTCTTCCCCTCCGCTTCTCCCGAGAAGCTTCTGGGCAAGGAGAGTAATAAATGACAGACCCTTCTCGAACAGCGGGAGGGTCAGAGCGGAGGCCCCGTTTCGGCTCACAATAGAGCCGGGCAGGTGCTTTCGCCGGACTCCCCCCTCTGCCAGGAAACGCTG
>NW_015160398.1:4881-19672 GCF_001447785.1 Gekko japonicus
CAGGAATGCATGACCAATCGGGCTTTGGGGAAGAACAGCTCTCTTTAATGGACAGAAAACACTAACCTTTTTATTCCCCCCCCTCCCTCCCTCCCCAGCTCCTTTCAACGTGGCCTGGATTTTTAACCCTTCGGATGGAGGAAAGGAGGTCAAGATCTGTTTCAGGTTGGCTTATGGACCCCTTAAAATAGATGCCGGTGGAGAGTTTGGGAGGCAGGTATTCAGGGGGAGGGGGAAGAGCTGGATGCAGGCCTTTGGTATTCAAGTCATATGGAGAAATGCACATGACTTATTAACAGCAATTTGGAACCCTGTTGCTTGAAAAACAGTCGATGCTGGAAAACACTCAGTGCTGTTATGGTTGCCAGCCTCCAGGTGGGACCTGGGGATCCCCTGGAATTCCAGCTCATCTCCAGACTACAGAGATTAGTCCCCCTGAAGAAAATGGAAGAAGAAGAAGAGGAGGAGGAGGAGGAGGCGGAGAATGTGGATATTGGATTTATACCCTGCCCTTCTCTACCCAGAGGAGTCTCAGAGCAGCTTATGACCTCCTTTCCCTTCCCCTCCCCACAACAGACACCCTGTGAGGTAGGTGGGGTTGAGAGAGCTCTTTCCAGAACTGCCCTTGAGAGAACAGCTCTGACAGAATTATGGCTTGCCCCATGGTCATCCACCAGCTGCGAGTGGCCAACAGCCTTCCGGAAGTTTCTGAAGTAAGAACATTCACACTTTCAAATACGTTGCATGCAATAAAACACCACAATCACACACACACACACACACACACACACAAGTCCCCGAGAGGCCTCAAGTGATAGTTTTGCCTATTAATAGGGAGAAAAAAAGAAATGATACCTTTCTGAAACATTGCGACCAAAACCTTAAAAGGAAAATGCTGCCCATGTTCCTGCCTTAAGCTCAGTTAAGAGATTTCCAATAGTTGGGGGCAGAGAAGCATTAAAATATTAGTTCATGGGGGGAAGAAACGGATTAATTTTACGACTCAGTAGTTTGAATGATAGTTTATGCCAAAGTCCCCAGATTTGAGGGAGCGGGCATAGAAGTATGACTCGTCTGGAACGGCTCCCCCCCCCCCCCCCAAACATTTGCGGACACCCTTCAGAGCTACCTCATTTCAGGCAAAATTATACACATCTTGGTGAGAAAGATAGGGAAACACAAATTAGTGCTTACAACTGTAACCACCGTATAATGGGTAGAAGAGCTGACGTGATTGAGGGATCCGTACACCCAAAATCCAGCCTCAGCTTTGATCTAGAACAGGGGTCCCCAAACTTTCTGAGCCTGGAGGCCCCCTTGGAATTCTGGCACAGTGCAGCCACCGTAAAGCGGGTAGAAGAGCTGACGTGATCGAGGGATCCGTACACCCAAAATCCAGTCTCAGCTTTGATCTAGAACAGGGGTCCACTCCCCAGACTTTCTGAGCCTGCGGGCCCCCTTGGAATTCTGGCACAGTGCAGTAATAGCAGCCACAAAATGGCTGCCAGGGGAGGCAGAGCCAGCTACAAAATGGCCGCCACAGCTTTCGGTCACACAGCGGAGCTCCATGTGCTGTGGTGGCAGCTGCCGGCAAAGCAACGTTTTAAAAAAAAATCTGCACAGCCGCTAATATCTAAAGTGGCCAATCAGACGCTTTGCTGGACAGAAGCCCCACCTGGCCTCACCAGGCCCGTAGCTATGGTGGGGCTTTTAGGGGCTCCGCCCCCTTTCTTAAAGGCGCATCCCCACAAGGCTGTCTCCTGTAAATGCTTCCCCCCCAATCATTTTAAAACGTTTTTAAAAAGGTGTGTGCTCCTTTAAGCAGAGTGGGGTGCTGTAGCTGACTAATCCCTGCACTGAGCAAGGGGGATGGAGTAGGTGACCTCTAGGATCCCGTCTAACTCTGTGTCAAGAAACTGGCCTCCATTAAGAGAGTTCTTCTGCCTAAGTGTTAGCTTTCTTGGCTAGAGAAGTCATCACCCACACCTGCCGGCTTGTTCTCAGAATTGTAGCTTAGGCTGGCAGAAGTGATTAACTTGCAGCAGCTGAGAACTGTCATCTCAAGTGGTTGACAGCCTGCAATGTAGAGATCTATCCTAGTGACAGCCTTCTATTGGCTAAATGGCTTTTCTTTCAGCACTGAGAACCTCAGCCCCACCAGAAAAAAAAAAAAATTGCTCCACAAGCCACAAAGTCCTGGCTACGAGGCTGCGCCGCACCCATTTTTCTTAAATACACTTGGTCGACACCAGAAGTGTCCATGGTCATCATGACTCCCACGGCACCGTGTTGGGGATTCCTGTTCCAGAAAGACTTAGGATGATGAAATTAAGAGGCTGTTTCAACCACAGCATTTGAAAGCCACATATAGTTTCCCTAAGAGCTTTGCTTGTACTTAAGATGCATAGCCCAATCTGTAGGGCAGATGATTCAGTGGATTTTGAGATTCGGTACTAGAAGCTTAATGAAATCTTCCAGCTGTGGCCCCGTCTCTTCCTCCCGTAGTCGTTTGCATTCTCTGTACGTTTTGTTTTTAAAAAGGTATAGCGTCTTTTGAAACAGTTCCCCGGATTTCAAGCAATTACGCATAACTGCGTAATTGAGAAACGAAAGAAAGGAACGAGGCAAGAAGACCGTTTTGCTTGCCTGGTATATGAAGCTGCTCTCGGTTCAAAAATCTCCTCAACCAGAATCTCAACCTACTATTGTTATTCCTGAGAATACACATGTTCTGTTTCGGTGCGATCTTAAACTCAGACACCTTCAAAGTCCGTTGAAGTCCACGGATTTGGTGGTGGAAACAGCCATCAAATCACACCCGACATAGCAATCCTGTAGAGTTCTCAAGGCAAGAGACATTCAGAGGTGGTTTGCCCTTGCCTACCTCTGCATAGTAACCTTCAGGTTGCGGTCACATGTGCCAGCCGGAGTGGAGGGGAAGCGGGGCTATTTCCTCCGGAGGAATTTGACTCGCAGTTGCGAGATCACACGTCCCTTTGTGCTGCGGGCTCTGTGGGCTCAGCCCATCACTGTGCAATCAGACGCCACTGCGGGTGAGCCTCTCTCTTGTTTGCCATTTTTCCTTATGCGCATAAACGAGCAATTGCACCTCTGCCCTGAGGATTCCCCATGGAGTTTTATGCACATACTGCGGGGGGGGGGGGGATGGCACCGAGTCGGGCTGGAATGATCATACCATCTAGGGGGGGACAACGGCACAGAGCACACACGAGAGTGCACTGGAGTGATCAGACATGGGAACCGTCGTATCCGGTTAAATCTGGACTTTCCCCGGAGTCTTTTAACTCCACTTCTATGGCAGGCGAACGGAAGGTTCGGCTCGCAAGATCCTGTAATGGGCCGTTCCAGCCAGGCGGTGGCAGTATGGAGCTGCGACCCGAAGAGTCCTGGAGAGGAAGAGCTGACGTCATCCAGCCAAGCCAAGCCGAGTGGGGAAAATGCCATCCGGATCACGTCTGACTTGCAACTGAACAAATCCCCGTCGGCTGCAAAACGTATGCTATGTAAAGATTATATGTGTTGTCCTCCCTTACCCCTATAAAGCATTGTTAGTCCCTTGTGAAATGAGTAACTGTAAATCGCTCGGAGCCAGCAGCCCTGCAAGGATTGAGCGATCAATAAATTGAAAGATGATGATGATGATGATGATGATGATGATGATGATTATCCAAATGAGGACAGAGGTGGTTGGCCATTGGCCGTCTCTGCGTAGCGACCCTGGACTTCCTTGGTGGCCTCTCATCTAAGTACTAACCAAGCCAAACCTTGCTTCACTTCCGAGATCTGACAAGCTCCAGCTAGCCTGGTCCGTCCAGGTCAATGCCAGAGATGAACAGAGGTGGTTGGCCATTGGCTGCCTCTGCGTAGCGACCCTGGACTTCTTTGGTGGCCTCTCATCCCAGGATGAACCAGGCCAGAACCTGCATGGCTTCCAAGATCTGAGAAGATTGGGCTAGCCTGGTGTTATGGATTGGGGCTGAATCATTCCAGGTCTGTCACACCAGAGACTGGCTGAGCTTAGAGTGCAAGAACTCTGGAAGTAACCAGTCAAGGAGTAATGTTATGTGAATAGCCCGTCACTGGGAGTGGGGTGTGGCAATTGCATGCTAGTTAACAGAGCTAAGGCTCTGGAGTCTTATCTTGTGCTTGCTGAAACACCAGAGACTGGCTGAGCTTGGAGCTCAAGAACAATAGCCGACCAGGACTCTGGAAGTAACCAGTCTAGGTGTAATGTTATGTGAATAGCCCATCACTGGGAGTGGGGTGTGTTTGGGTGTGGCAATTGCATGCTAGTTAACAGAGCTGAGGCTCTGGAGTCTTGTCTTGTGCTTGCTGAATTCACTGATAAAGTAGAGCTGATCTCTAGGCTTGTGGTCTGCTCATCCATGGAACCCACTATTTAGCACCTGGTCAATCCGGTTCATGGGAGAACCACAGAACAGCTTAGATCAATATTTGGTAGCAATGAACTACTGACATCAAATATGCAAGGAGGTCTTGAATGTGTCAAAGGGCCCGAAGTGGGCTGAAAGCTGTAGAGTCGACTTCTGAATGAACAGCGATGACAGGCACGCCTACTTAGGGTTGCCAGCCTCCAGGTGGGGCCTTGAGATCCTCTGGAATCAGTACTGATCACCGGACTACAGAGATTAGTTGCTCTGCTTTAGAGGGTGGACTCTATGGCATTTTGGTGTAGCGGTTTGGCATAGTGGTTGAGTGCGCGGACTCTTATCTGGGATCCATCAACTGCAGCTGCTGGATGACCTCGGGCATGCCATAGTTCTGACAAGAGCTGTCCTTGAAAGAGCAGTCCTTGAAAGAGCTCTCTCAGCCCCACCTACCTCACAGGCATTGCTCTCTCTAAGCTGTGGAGTCTTGTGAGCAAAAATTCAACTTTGTGAGCTACTGGTATTAAAGTTGTAAGCGAATGATTTGGCTCCTGGATAAATCAGTTTGCTCTAGAGCCGTCCTTCCTGAGCGAAGAGAAAAATGTGTGAGCCGGAGGCTAAAAAATTGTGAGCTAGCTCACACTGCTCACAGGGTGTCTGTTGTCGGGAGGGGAAGGGAAAGGAGTTTGTAAGCCGCTCTGAGACTCATTTGGATAGTGAAGGGCGGGGTATAAATCCAATCTCCTTCTCCTCTTCCTCCTCTTCCTCCTCCTCTTCTTCCTCTCCTCCTCCTCCTCCTCCTTTTCCTCTCCTCCTCCTCTTCTTCTTCTCCTTCTCCCCTACTGAGGTCCCTCCACTCCTTGACACCCCCTTTCCCAGGCTTCACCCCCAGATCTCCAGGAACATTTCAACCTGGAGGGTGGCAACCGTATTACTTGTCGTGGTTGCCACGTCCATCTTTCACTGCCCTCTACCCACCCTCCCCTGAATGCATCAGGAATGTTTGGTGAATCTCAGTTTTGCAGCTTTATTTCCACGCCACCTCCCCGGAGAACCTGCTGAAGATGGCCCGCAAAGTGTTTATGTTCAGTATAACAGAAATAAAACGCGGTGGGAAGTGCCGTCAAGTCACAGCTGACTTCTGGCGACCCCGTAGAGTTTTCAAGATGATCAGAGGTGGGCTGGCCATTGCCCACATCGGTGGAGTGACCCTGGACTTCCTTGGTGGTCTCCCATCCAAGTACTAACCAGGGCTAACTCTCCTTAGCTTCTGAGAGCTGGCAAGATTGGGCTAGCCTGGGTTATGCAGCGTAGGGTAACATCTCCCATCCAAGGGCTAACCAGAGCCAACCCTGCTTAGCTTCTGGGGTATGTAGTGCCGAGGATAAGTGCCGAGTTATACATCCGGGCCACAAAAATGAGGAACATGCATACTGGATGGGGGATACACTTCTGGGTAGCGGTGTGTGGGAGCAAGATCTTGGGGTACGGGTGGACCGTAAGTTAAATATGAGCAGCCAGTGTGATGCAGCGACAAAAAAGGCAAATGTGATCTTGGGGTGTATCGACAGAGGCATAACATCCAAATCACGCGATAGTCCCACTGTACACTGCATTGATCAGGCCGCACCTGGAGTATTGGGTGCTGTTTTGGAGGCCTCACTTGCAAAAGGATGTGGACAGAATGGAGCGGGTGCAGAGGAGAGTGACGAAGATGATCCGGGGCCTGGAGACCAAGCCCTGTGAGGAAAGGCTGAGGGACTTGGGAATGTTCAGTCCGGAGAAGAGGAGGTTGAGGAGGGACAGGATTGTTCTCTTGAAGTATTTGAAGGGCTGTCCCTTAGAGGAGGGCCGGGAGCAGAGGACAGGACTCACACTAACTGGTTTAAATTAAGGGTGTGAAGGTACCAACTGGATATCAGGAATTATTATTTTCTTTTTACAGGAAGAGTAGTTCAGCAGTGGAATCAGCTGCCCGGGGAGGTGGTGAGCTCCCCTTCACAGGCAGTCCTCAAACAGCAGCTGGACGAACACCTATCAGGGATGTTCTTGGCTGATCCTGCATTGAGCAGGGGGTTGGACTAGATGGCCTCTATGGTCCCTTCCTACTTTATGATTCCGTGACATCCTAACCTAGGAGAGCCTGGTCCTGGAGCAGCTTGTCTCTGGAGGACCTGCCCTTTGGCATCGTTGGCGTAACACCGTAACTTATACAGCTCCCACCGCATCCGAAGACAGGCGCTTGCACGTGAACGCTTCTACCTTGAATAAAAACTTTGTTGGTCTCCTAAGGTGCCGCCGGACTCGAACTTTGTTCCGCTCCTGCCGCCGTGATTGACAGCGGGTCCCATCCGAAGCACTAAACCCTTCAGGGAAATGGCTATTAAAACGATTCCGCCTTGACCTCAGTGCGAAAACGATTTGCATACCTCAGTTCTGTTTCCACGGCGAAAATCCATAATGTGGTCTGCGGCGAAAGCGCCGCGAAGTTTCTGAGCCCCAACCTCCTTGACTTTTGGGTGACCAGTAGAATGACCTTCATGGATCCGCTTCTCGGTGGCAAGGAGGTGAGGGCAGGGTGGCTCATTTCCTCTCCCCTAAAGCTTTCTGGGTCACTGAATCTTATGGGTTTTTTGTTCCCCATCCAGACGCTCTGCCTGCTGCAGTTATTCATGAGATGCGGGGAAAGTTCGGTTGGACGATCTTGTGGGTGGCGAGGGAGAGCTTGGTCTCCGTTCTTGAAGCACAAAAGGCCGGGAGAGCGAAACGGACGGAAAGGTGAGCTCCCATAGGCAAGAGCATTTGTGGATAGGGTCGACAACCTCTGGGCAGCATCTGGGGAAATCGCAGAATAACAACTGGTCTCCTGGGATTACGACTGGTCTCAGGACAATGGAGATCGGTTCCCCTGGAGGAAATGGCTGCTTTGGAGGGTAGATGGCATTACACCCCTCTTTGAGAGCCAGTTTGGTGTAGCGGTTAGAAGAAGAAGAAGAAGAAGAGATTGGATTTATACCCTGCCCTTCACTTGGAGTCTCAGAGAGGCTTACAAACTCCTTTCCCTTCCCCTCCCCACAACAGACACCCTTGTGAGGTGGGTGGGGCTGAGAGAACTCTGACACAAACTGCTCTTCTTTCAAGGACAGCTGTGCCAGAGCTTGTGACTGACCCAAGGTCACATCAGCAGGTGCAAGGGGAGGAGTGGGGAATCAACCCCAGCTCTCCCAGATTAGAGTCCGCGCACTTAACCACTACACCAAACTGGTTAAAAGCGCAGACTCTACTCTGGGAGGACTGGGTTTGCTTCCCCACTCCTCCACATCTGGCTTCTGGGTGACCTTAGATCAGTCAAAGTTCTCTCAGAGCTGTTGTCTCAAGAGCAGTTCTCTCAGAGCTCTCTCAGCCCTACCTATCTCAAGCTGATCTCTGTCGGCTGGGGATCAGTGGTAAAAGCAGGAGATCCCCAGGCCCCACCTGGAGGCTGGCAACCCTAGGTCAGTTCTATGGCATCATACCCCATTGAAGTCCCTCCCCTCCCCAAACCCTGCCCTCCCTCAGCTCCGCCTCCAAAACCTCCAGGTATTTCCCAACCCGGAACTGGCAACCGTAAGGACCACAACACCGATAGGACTTCACACATCGAATACTGCAAGCAGAACTTCATCTTCAGGGCAATATTCTTCAATGGAAGCTGGTTAAACATTATTCTTGTGATGTACGTCCATGGGGGACTTCGCCCGGAGCGCAGATATGTTCAGTAGTCCATCAGCACCTCGGAAACAAATGAAAAACACCAGCCAATGGACATTACTAGGGGTATGCATTACAGTTTTATTTTAGGCATTCATCGTTTTAATATTTTAAAGGATTTTTCATAGCATGTGTAGAGATTTTTAAATTCTTTTTTAATCTCCACTGGTCTGAATGGAACATAGGGTTGCCATCTCCGGGTTGGGAAATTGTTGAACCCTCCTGGGGGTTAAGGAGGGGAAGGCCTCTGCAGGATATAATGCCAAGGAGTCCAACCTCCAAAGGAGCCATTTCCTCCAGGGAATTGATTTCTGTAGTCTGGATATCACTTAAAAGGCTTAAGAGAATTCTCTCACTGGGGGGACACTCAGCAGTTGGCCCCACCATCTCTTTGGTTAGGTGTTGGGCCTCTTTGGCCCTTGACAGGGGTCATTTAGTAGAAAAAGAGGTGCAGGAACTCATTAGCATAACTTATTTGCATATGCCACACCCCCGGCATCACCAGAAGTGTGTCAGAAGGCAACGCCCACCGCTCAGCTCCACTGGACTGTTTTGGTTTGCTAGCTATTGGGGGGGGGGCATGTGCAGATCTATCCATCCTGGCAGAGGAGGGAGAGCTTGTACCTAAATAAAACTTGGCCTTAAAGGTGCCACTGCACTGTTTTGGATCGGGGGTGTGTGTGCTCTGCAGCTTACCTGGCTGCTTCTTGCTCTGACTGAGGGCTGCTGGGAGCAGGGGGTGGGGCTTGTTGCATGTGCTTGCCCCCTGGCCTCTTTACTGCCGGAGCTCTGCTCCTGTGTGCTCCTGCAGGAAATGACCCCTGGCCCTTGATAGCTTTCTTTTTCATTTTATATGGGACCTCTCTTCTTAATCTGTTCACAAGAAATTAAATGCACCTACATGAATATGTCACGTAAGGTGTGCTTCTGTTTTTGTCAGTAAAATTTCTTTCTCTCGTTACCCTTGGGGTCAGATCATCTTTGTAATTTGTGTGAATGGCATTTTCCCATTAACCAGGAAACGTGGTGGATCGGGGAGCTTCTGTGCTTTCTATACCCATCTAAGCTTCCTCCCAGCTTGAGTTCTAATAGGGATCGTCTTCTTTGTTATGTGATCTTGACTGAGGTACTGTTGGTGGGTATATAAAAGAAGGGCTTCTCTGCTTTGACTAGGGTCACCGGACTCTAGGTGGGGCCTCGGGATATTCCTGAAATTACAGCTACTGTCCAGATGACAGAGATCAGTTGCCCTGGAAAAAATGCCTGCTTTGGAGGGCGGACTTTATGGCATTATTGTTGGGGTGAGCGACACAGCATGCCTGGACATTGTGTGTGTGTGTGGGGTGCTACAGCACTCTAAATGTGTGCATAGGTGTTATCTCCTTGAATGGGAAGCCTCTCTTTGTCTTAACCTGGGAACTGGCCTCTGACCCCCTCCTCTCTCCCTTTGCCCTCTCCCTTCCTCAACATGGCCTTCCATGGAGACAAAGGTCTCTGCAGGTCTCTCCTGCACAGACAATGCCCTCATCCTCCCACACATATCATGCCAGGCAAGCTGGCTGTTTGTGACAGGGAAAATACTCTTTAGATTAGGCTTCTCTCTCTCCTTTCGACTGCAACCTGAATGTGAACTGGATCGACTTGAATAAATGTCAGTCTACCTTTTTTGCTATGTACTTCTTGGGAGATTTATTTACTGCACCCAGTATCATGCTTCCATGCTGGGGGAAACGCTGCTATATTAACCAAGTATTTACGTCGATTCCTAGAGCTACCTTCTGTCACTTCCTGCTTTTCTCTGGAAGTGGTGCAAAGATACATGTGGTGAATTCAGTGTTCCCTCTAAGCTGAGTTAGTGTGAGCTAGCTCACAGTTTTTTTAGCCTCCGGCTCACACATTCTTGTCTTGGCTCAGGAAGGAGGGCCTCATCCTCCCACACATATCATGCCGGGCAAGCTGGCTGTTTGTGACAGGGAAAATACTCTTTAGATTAGGCTTCTCTCTACCTTTCGACTGCAACCTGAATGTGAACTGGATCGACTTGAATAAATGTCAGCCTACCTTTTTTGCTATGTACTTCTTGGGAGATTTATTTACTGCACTCAGTATCATGCTTCCATGCTGGGGAAAACTCCGCTATATTAACCAAGTATTTACGTTGATTCCTAGAGCTACCTTCTGCCACTTCCTGCTTTTCTCTGGAAGTGATGCAAAGATACATGTGGTGATATGGGAGATTTGTATGTTTCCCCCCACAGCTGCTTGGCGTGGTGGTGGGCAAGGGGACCCAGGGACAGGGTATTCCCTGCCGAGACGAGAGGACTGGAAAGCCTATGTCTGGAAGATGTATAGATGAAGGATGTGTGTTTTTGTATAAGACTCTTTCCAGGACTGCATAAGTCTAGAACAGGGGTGTCAAACATGTGGCCCGGGGGCCGGATCAGGCCCTCGGAGGGCTTCTATCAGGCCCGCAGTGGGAACTGGCTGTCTTCTGCTTCTTCTTCCAGTTCTGCTGCTGCTGCGTCATCGTAGGTTTGCAGCTGACAGATACACACCTGAACAGCATACTCAAGACTGCAACAGCACAGACATTTTGATGCTAATTCAGAGCAAGAGGTGTCAGTTATCAGACACTGTTAAATAAACAAAGTATTGCAAGAGTGCTAATGTTTTAAGCATGTTTTTATTTCAAGTAAAAAAAATTCTTTGTGTTTGTGTCCTTTATGAAGTTTATATCTCCGCTGTCTGGCATTACCTTTTATGACACACATGGGCCAGGCCCAACAAGGTCTCATTTATGTCAGTTCCGGCCCTCATAACAAATGAGTTCGACACCCCTGGTCTAGAGTGTGCACAGAGACGTTTTTAAGAAGATTGTTTCCACAGGTACTCAACTCTGCCTGAGTCACAGTCAAAGAGGAACCGATGCTAACCTGTAGAACAGATTTAGAGTCCAGTGGCCCTTCTAAGACCAACAAAGGTTTATTCTAGGTACGAGCTTTCCAATACTGGAATGTAAAAGTGTGCCTTGCACACGAAAGGTCCTACCTTGAATAAATCTTTGTTGGTCTTAAAGGTGCCCTGGGACTCTAAATTTGTTCTACTGCTTGAGACCAACACAGCTATCTACCTCGATGCTAACATGGTGAGATACAAAGCTTTGTTCAAGCTTGCATAAGAGAAACACGTTTAGGATTTGCCTTACAAAATATTAGGACATTGGGGACTGTAAAGGGGAAACTGCACAGGGGGGTGGGTGGGCAAATGGGTTTTTCAGAGGAGCTCATTAAATCCACAGTTAGCAGCTGCACAAAATCCAGTGTATTCCGATTCCATTAGATTCATCCACCAGAGGTCATTAGATGATCAAATGACACTTTCCCGATGCCTCTTGAAAGGGGTGGATGTTTCTGTGGAGTCGCTCTGAAAAAGAGGTCAAGCCCGGCTGAGCAAAACTCTTCTCCCTGACCCCAAATTCTGGGTCTCCAGAATGTGTCCCCTTTACTTGAACTGCTGAATATTATACACTTACTCCTTCACTGGGAAATGCAGCTGTTGCCAAGTTAGTCCAAAGATTATGAGACAGATAAGACCAAGATCTTTCTCTCCCTTGTGGCAGCATTAGATTTTGTTGTTGTTGTTGTTGTTGTTTGTGCATTCACAAGATTTTGAATGATACCAAATTGTGGTTATCAGAGCATGTTTTTTTTAAATCAGGCAGTGAGTCACATGTACATTTGGTGTGTTTTGCTAATTACATTTTCTTTTTTTTCCATTTTAAGTTTAGGAACAGATTATCTAGACTGCAGGATTCAATTTCAGGAATCTTGAATGTGAGCACAAAATGTGGAATACGAATAACTTGGAGGAAATAAGAAGTATGAGTGAGAAATATTGCAGCCCACAGTGGGGTTTGCTGGTTTATTTTTTGGTTTTCACTGATTTTTTAAAACCATTATTGCAAGGCACTTTGAACTATGAGAGAAGATGGGATAGAGATATTTCAGTAAATAAATAAACTGCGTGTTATGGTTAAGCTCCAGAAGATTTGCTGTGAAAGGAAAGGGCTCGATCCAGTTTCAGGTTTGAGGATGAAATTTCAGAACTTGCTTTGCCATAGGAAAAGAAGGACAGAGACTTACCTGGAGCAAGACTCTTGTTAGAGGATGGACAGTTAACATCTCAAAGCTCATGATCAGAAATCTCTAAGTACCTTACCTAAAACTCGAAACGTGAAATCCATACGACCGAGCGCAAACGTTAGTTGTGTGGAGGAATATTTTCCTTAAATATTTTGAAGGGCTTGGTTCCTACCTTATGACAAAGAGACAATCCCTAGTTATTATCTCGCAGGAGGGACCATCGGGGCGAAGAGGCGCCTCAATTCCCCAGCATCGTGCTGGCGAAGAGGCGACCTCTCAAAAGCCCCATGGCTAGAAGCCCTTCGCAGGGCCTCTTGGGGGGCAATGAGCCTGTGTACCCCCTTTTTCCCGTTCGAGCGCAGCTCGCATCCCCGGGAGGTCCGGGAGATGCGACTGCTCAGCGTGCCGCCATCCACCGGAAGTCCCTGGTTAATTTCTGGGGTAGAAATATTGGCTTTAATCTGACAGCTCGGCATGGTCAAGTTGTGAAGACTTCCTCAGGTACGAACGCCTTGAATACATGAAGCTGCCTTATACTGAATTAGAACTTTGGTCCCTCCCCACAACAGACACCCTGTGAGGGAGGTGGGGCTGAGAGAGCTCTTTCGAGGACTGCCCTTGAGAGAACAGCTCTGAGAGAACATGTGACTGACCCAAGCTCACACCACCAGCTGCACAGGAAGTGGTGGCGGCTACAAGCATGGACGGCTTCAAAAGGGAATTAGATAAGCATATGGAGCAGAGGTCCGTCAGTGGCTATTAGCCACAAGGTATAGATAGGGGCTTTGGGGCAAGTGATGCTCTGTCTTCTTGGTGCTTGGAGGGGGGGTCAACAGTGGGAGGGCTTCTAATGCGCCCAGGATTGAACCGCTGCTGATCTGAGATTTGCCATTTAGCCGATGCTTTCCCTGAAGCTGCTAGTTAGGAAATCTATGAAAACCTCTTCTTCTTCTCATGCCTTGAAATGACGATCTTCTGCATTTCCACACACAGTGCCTTGGGCCTCTGTTGCCCTAAACTACAGTCACGGGTTTAGCCACCAGCAGGAGGCGCTGTTTGTTATGGAGCGAAGCCCCCTCTCCATCCAACAGGCCGGGAATGTCAAGGAGATAAAAACGGAGAGGCAAGAGAAGGGCAGGCCAGGGCAGGCTGGTTCTCTCTCTCTCCCCCCCCAATCTGCATTGGGCAGAAGGAGGAGCTGGCTGGGGAAAGGGGTTTGGTCTCTGGGCAAGTGGGTGAGAGCCGTTCCATGTGTCCCCGGGCATCCTGCTGCTGGGGCCGCCGGAGTTCACCGGAGAACAATGCGGAATTAGAAAGGGAGTGGGGCACACGGGCAGCAGCTGATGGCAAGTGTGGGGTGGGGTGGGGGTGAAAGAGAGCCATTTGCTGCATTGTGGAAAGGCGCTCCTGGAGACAGGCAGATGGGCTTTCTGTGATGCGTGCGTCTGCCCCGAGATGGGTGTGCCGGAACAATGGGAATTCCTGGGCTCCGGGAAAACAAAAAACAGTCAAGCGTCTACGTTGGCGTTCAGCCCTTTCAAGTGCTTGCAATTTTAACATAGGAGCAGTGTTCCCTCCAAGCTGAGTGAGTGTGAGACGGCTCACAGTTTTTTAGCCTATGGCTCATACACTCTTGTCTTAGCTCAGGAAGGGAGGGCTCCAGAGCGAACTAATTTGTGCAGAAGGCAAATCGCGTGCTCACAACTTGAATGCCGGTAGCTCACAAAGTAGAATCTTTGCTCACAGGACTCCACAGCTTAGAGGGAGCATTGCATAGGAGACAGGCGCATTTGGAGGTTTACTCACGGCCCTTTAATCCCCAGGAAAGCCATTTATTGGGAAATTTTTTTAAAAAAATATCCCATCTTCCTGGGTTTGCTCAGGGTGATCTTACAATTAAAAGGTAAAGGTAAAGGTTCCCTTGCTCGAAAGCCAGGTCCCGTTAGAAAGGGGCTGCGGTGGCTCAGAGGTTTAAGACGCAGAAACTGCAGACCGGAAGGTCGGTAGTTCGGCAGTTTGAGACTCGAGTGCCGCGTGACGGAGTGAGCTCCTGTCTCTGGCCCCAGCTCCTGCCAACCGAGCAGTTCGAAAGCAAGAAATTGCAAGTAGATAAATAGGTACCACTTCGGTAGGAAGGTAACAGCGTTCCGTGCCCCTCGGTGTTTAGTCGTGCCGGCCACGTGACCATGGAAACGTCTTCGGATAGCGCTGGCTCTTTGGCTTTGAAACGGAGATGAGCACCATCCCCTAGAGTCGGATTCGACTAGCTCTTGACGAAAGGAAACCTTTGCCTTTAGATAGGAATAGGATCAATGTGAACTAAGGAGGATGTTAAAAACAGAGTCGCCATCCAGCATTGACCATATACATACTTTCTCCCAGGGGTCATTTCCTGCAGGAGCGCACAGGAGCGGAGCTCCGGCAGTAAAGAGCCCAGGGGGCGGGCACATGCAACAAGCCCCACCCCCTGCTCCCAGTAGCCCTCAGTCA
>NW_015160398.1:20132-28978 GCF_001447785.1 Gekko japonicus
GGGGCTCCGTGCTGCCTGCCTTTTTCATTCTGGTTCCTGGGTAGTATCCTTCCCCCCCCCTCTCATTCCTTGTTTGCTTGAGTTATGTTATGTAGTCCGCGGAACTCGACAAGGTCGTGCAGCTGGTTGTAGGAGGAGAGCTTCGCCTAGAATGTTTTGGGTATCTAGCATGTGAACTGAACCTGTGTTGACATTATAGAACTGTTGCGTTCCCATGCAATGGGCGCGAATTGTATGTTCTATTCCCGCCAGCGGGAACTGGGCTCATTGGTCCTTACCTGGTTCAAATGTCTATATTATGCCTTCCCTGGTTACCTGTAGTTATTCCTAACAATGTCCTGTTCTGGTTAAACCAACGCTTTGAAATAAACCTTGCTTGTTTTGCAACGTGGAGTTATTTTGAATGTTGGATCCCAAGCATTCAAAATAACTCCACGTTGCAAAACAAGCAAGGTTTATTTCAAAGCGTTGGTTTAACCAGAACAGGACATTGTTAGGAATAACTACAGGTAACCAGGAAAGGCATAATATAGACATTTGAACCAGGTAAGGACCAATGAGCCCAGTTCCCGCTGGCGGGAATAGAACATGCAATTCGCGCCCATTGCATGGGAACGCAACAGTTCTATAATGTCAACACAGGTTCAGTTCACATGCTAGATACCCAAAACATTCTAGGCGAAGCATTCCTCCTACACCCAGCTGCCCGACCTTGGCGAGTTCCGCGGACTACATAACATAACTCAAGCAAACAAGGAATGAGGGAGGGGGGGTGTAGGATACTACACAGGAACTGAAATGACAATGGCAGCTAGCTGACAGTCATCCTTTGAATCCCAGTGCCAGGAGGCAGCATCAGGGGAAGGCCTCGGCCTCTCTGCCCTGTTGGTGTAGTGGTTAAGTGTGCGGACTCTAATCTGGGAGATCTGGGTTTGATTCCCCACTCCTCCACTTGCACCTGGCTGGATGACCTTGGGCAAGCCATAGTTCTGATAAGAGCTGTCCTTGAAAAAGAGCCGTTTCTATCAGAGTTCTCTCAGCCCCACCTACCTCACAGGATGTCTGTTGTGGGGAGAGGAGGGACAGGAGTTTGTAAGCCACTCTGAGACTCCCTTCGGTAGTGAAGGGTGGGATATAAATCCAATATCTTCTCTTCTTCTTCTTGTTCACCCTTCAAAGGAACTGGTTGGCCACTGTGTGAGACAGGATGCCGAACTAGATGGACCACTGGTCTGATCCAGCAGGGCTCTTCTTATGTTCTTAGGAAGGCCTCGGCCTCTCTGCCCTGTTGTTGGCCCTCCAGAGGAACTGGTTGGCCACTGTATGAGACAGGATGCTGGACTAGATGGACCCTTGGTCTGATCCAGTAGGGCTCTTCTCATGTTCTTATCTTCTTATGTATTTATTGATGCTATTCATAATCTGCCTTTCTCACTGACCTCAAAGCAGATTACACAGTGTAAATCAATGCAGTCAATAGGATGATACATCTAATGAGCAATGCAACAGGACTAGGGATTGCAGAAATTCGAAGCAAAGCTTTAACTGAACAACACACCAGCAGCTGCACGTGGAGGAGTGGGGAATCAAACCTGGTTCTCCCAGATTAGAGTCCATGCTCCTAACCACTACACCAAACTGGCAAATGTCGCCATTTCAATTTGTCGGTGAACACCACCTAGATGTCCCAAGCGAAGAGCCGGTGGCCTCAGTGCAGAGGTTCTCCCGGCATCTGATTTTTCCATGCGCTGAAGACAGAGGCATGAAGACTTCCCTGCTATTTCTAGTTAGCAGATACGGAGTGTCAGTGGTATGTGTTGTTCTGCCCAGCAAAGACATGTGACAAGAGTCCGTGCCCTGAAGGCTTGCATTCTGACCCGCTGATCCTAAACATTTGCTCTGGATTATTTCCGAGAATGCCTTTGTCACATGGCAGGGCTACCTCGACGTCATGCCTTGTGAAGAAGTGCTCAAGAAGGAGCCTCAGAACAGCTAGTCTTGAATGGGCCTCACCAGGGGTCATTTCGTAGAAAAAGAGGTGCAGGAGCTCATTAGAATAACTTATTAGCATAACTTATTTGCATATGCCACACCCCCTGACATCACCGGAAGTGTGTCAGAAGGCAACACCCACCACTCAGGCTCCACTGGACTCTTTTGGATTGCTAGCTATTTTTTTGGGGGGGAACGTGCAGATCTGCCCTCACAGAGGAGGGAGAGCTTGTACCTGAAGGCGGGCGGGGGGGGGCCCTCTGCAACTTACCTGGCTGCTTCTTGCTCCTCATTGCCTGACTGAGGGCTGCAGGGAGCAGGGGGTGGGGCTTGTTGCATGTAGCCGCCCCCCTGGGCTCCTTACTGTCGGAGCTCCGCTCCTGTGCGCTCCCACAGGAAATGACTCCTGGGCCTCACCCTGCAACCCTGAGCGTGTTAACTTGGAAGCACAATACCTCCATCGCAATGCAACTGAGTGCTGGGGGGAAAAAGTGCTTTGAAGGGGGACCCTACAATCGATCACGAGGGTTGCTTACTCTAGGACATTTCTTAGCTTAACAAAAAGTAAGTGGCGATAGGATAGAAGAGTTGCAAAATCAATCAGAAATGGTTTCTCAAGCCATCCCTAATAACTGGCAGAAGTTTTGGGGGTGGGGACCAATGCTCCCTCTAAGCCGTGGAGTTTTGTGAGCAAAAATTCTACTTGGTGAGCTACTGGCATTCAAGTTGTGAGCGAGCGATTTGGCTACTGCCTAAATTAGTTTGCTCTGGGGCCCTCCTTCCTAAGACAAAAATATGTGAGTCGGAGGCTAAAAAACTGTGAGCTAGCTCACACTAACTCAGCTTAGAGGGAACACTGGTGGGGACGTAGGGGGGACCGTGTCTTGTGCGCTGCTAAGTCATTTCTAGGGAAAACCCATAAGTGATGTAGGGTAGCTCTAGGAATACATGGAAACTCTATGGTTAAACCATACAGCCACTGGCGATTCCTAGAGCGATCTTAAGCCTCTTCCAAGTTTCCAAGATTGGATTTATACCCCGCCCTTCAATACCAGAAGGAGTCTCAGAGTGGCTTACTGTCTCCTTTTCCTTCCCCCTCCCTACATCAGATACCTTGTGAAGTAGGTGGAGCTGAGAGAGAGCTCTCTCGAGAACTGCCCTTGAGAGAACAGCTCTGAAATAACTTGTGACTGACCCAAGGTCACACCAGCTGCATGTGGAGGTGCGGGGAATTCAACCCGGTTCTCCCAGATTAGAGTCCGCACTCCGAACCACTACACCAAACTGGAAGAATGGGGTTATCCGCAAAACAAACCCTACCCTAATCCCCAGCAATGCCTGGTATGAAAAACCAGATTCTTTCTGGCCCGATCAACAGCAGAACCGACATTCCATTGGAGGAAGAATCCCCAGTCAATCTTAAAATGGATAAGAACGGATGATCACAGGCAACAGGATGGAGTGGGAAAGCTACCGCTGGACAGACTCTATAAGGAAAGGGGGGGGAAGGAAACAGATACTGGGCCTAAAGCTAAAAGAAAAACAAACTTCTGGTAACACCCCCCTCCCCATCTAATAGTGATTGTTTGTTTTCTTTAAAAACCACAGTGCTGTCTTTCTGTTTCTCAGCATTAGGTGGTAGTGAATGTCTGCCATAAGGGGTTTAATTGGCTCTTGCCGAGGGAGAGAGTCAGTAAATCTGTATCTGTGGTGCTCAGGGACTGTTTTCAGGTTCAGGTTTCTGCTTCGCAGGCTCAGTGTTACTCAATAAGTGGAGAGGACTGGTTGGTGGCCGGCTCCTGCCAGCCAGGTATTTCCAGGGACATCGTTTTTTCCCCAAGGGAAGTGGCAAGATATAATGATGTCATTTTGTGGGGGCGGGGGCAGGAATGTTCCTCTCTTCCTGCTAGCATTTAATCGGCAATTGAAATGGGCGTTGGATATTTACGATCATCGCCTCCGTTTGATTGCTTTTGGAAATGGTTGTGTTTATCAGGGAACAGTGCTCTGCACCAGTGCATGAGGACAAGTGGGCCGGAGGAGGTTGGGTTGGGTGCGGGGGACGCGGGTTCGAACCCCCGGCTCAGCTGTGCGGATGTGTGCGTCTGCGTGTATTTCAATTTTTTTAAACTAGTTGTTTCGTTTCACTTGCTGAAAGCTGTAGAAAAGCAGCACAAAGATATTTAAGATTAAATCCAGAGTTATTTGCTGTGAGGGCGGAAAATCTAGAGAGAAGAGAGAAGATTTATACCCCATCCCGCACTACCCAAAGGAGTCTCGGAGCGGCTTACAATCTCCTTTCCCTTCCCCTCCCCACAACAGACACCCTGTGAGGTAGGTGGGGCTGAGAGAGCTCTCCTGAGAACTGCTCATGAGAGAACAGCTCTGAGAAAACTTGTGACTGACCCAAGGTCACACTAGCAGCTGCATGTGGAGGAGTGGGGAATCAACCCCGCTCTCCCAGATTAGAGTCCGCACTCCGAACCACTACACCAAACTGGCTGAATTTTTTAAACTAGTAGTTTCGTCTCATTCGCTGAAAACTGTAAAAAACCAACAAAAATATGTTTAAAATTAAATCCAGAGTCATTTGCCATGGGGGGGGGGATCTATAGGCAGTACCTTGCAGGGGTTAGAGTGTCGGATGAGGAACTGGGAGACCGAGGTTCAGACCTTGGAACACTCGTTGGCTCTTGGCTAAGCCTACCTTGCAGGGCTGTTGTCAGAATGCATTGGGAAGGAAGTGCCAGGTTCCCCTGACTGAACTACGTCTGCCGCCCGAAGCTCTTTGTGGGGTTAAAAAAAGAGTGAGAAACAGATAAACATAAATGCCTCTCTATTATTGCCTTAATTAAGAACAGAAGAGAAGCCATGTTGGATCAGGCCAGTGACCCGTGCTCCCTCTAAGCTGTGGAGTCTTGTGAGCCAAAATTCTACTTTGTGAGCTGCTGGCATTAAAGCGGTGAGCGAGCGATGTGGCTGCTGCATCGATCAGTTTGCTCCGGAGCCCTCCTTCCTGAGCCGAGACAAAAAACGTGTGCGCCGGAGGCTGAAAAACGGTGAGCTGGCGCACACTGACTCTGCTTAGAGGGAACACGGGAGTGACCCATCTAGTCCAACACTCTGTGTCACACAGTGGCCAAAAACACCGCACAGAGACTACTGGAATCCTGTCCAAATCAATGGTATTTAAGCCAACTGAGTGCAGGATCGCAGGCAAGCTCCTATTTTTGTGGACTGTTTTCTTGAGAGAGCAAGATTGTAGGGTGTAACAGGTCACCCTGATCAGATCCTTTAGCGCCACCCCAATTGGAGTTATGGGGTGGGAAGTGCAGTCACATCCCAGCCAGCTTGCGATGAACCTATAGGGTTTTCAAGGAAAGGGACATTCAGGGGTGGTTTGCCATTGCCTGCCTCCGCCTCACCCCCCTGGTCTTCCTTGGAGGTCTCCCATCCAAATACTAACCAGGGCTGACCCTGCTTAGCTTCTGAGGTCAGATGAGACTGGGCTGGCCTGGGCCACCCAGGTCCGGTAGGGTTGCCAGTCCTCAGGTCCCGGTAGGGGTTCCCCCAGTTTTGGGGGCTTCTGCCCGCCATTGGTCAGTTGGCTGGTGAGGGAAACCCCGCCCCCAAACAGGGTGTTGCTGTGTGGTGTCCCCAATGCATCGATGTCGCCCAGAAGTGACATCATCGCGTCGGGGACATCATGAGGCGACGCTCTGGCGTGAGGGCAAAACTCTATGGTTTTAAGCCGCTTTCACCATAGAGTTTTGCCCTCAGACCAGAGCGTCACCTCATGATGTCCCCAACGTGATGACACCACTTCCGGGTGATGTCATATTGCATTAGGGATGTCCTGGAATCCCCCCCCACACACACACACAAAATCCCCCTGCTGGCACGATGAGGGGACCTGGCAACCCGAAGGCCAGGCCATCGGAGTTATACCTTTCTAAGTTCATTGGGTCTTAGGATTTGTGCTGCTGACGACTCTTCGAAGGTTGCCGTTGCAGATTCGAACTGTGCAACCCAAGTTCACCTTTCTCCATTACATCTGTCAAAGCTGACAATGGTTCACATCTAGAAGAGGAGGAGGAGGAGAAGAAGAAGAGGAGGAGGAGGAGGAGATTGGATTTATACCCTGCCCTTCACTCGGAGTCTCAGACCGGCTTACAAACTTCTTTCCCTTCCCCTCCCCATAACAGACACCCTGCGAGGTAGGTGGGGCTGAGAGAGCTCTGACCAAAACTGCTCTTTCAAGGACAGCTCTTGTCAGAACTGTGGCTTGCCCAAGGTCATCCAGCAGCTGCAAGTGGAGGAGTGGGGAATGAAACCCGGTTCTCCCAGATTAGAGTCCGCGCACTTAACCACTACACCAAACTGGCTCCACATGCTGCTCTCTTTCTCTCTCTTTAGAACCAAAGGACCAGTTGCCTCCTGGCTTTTAAATCAGTGGAAGATGGGATATTACAGAGTAAGTGAATGCACAACCCATTAGAAGACGGAGGAATGTGTGAGCCTCAGTGGTGGTTGGGAAAACTGCGAAAACTTCACCCGCATTTTGTATGCAAAGTATGCAGATTCCCAAAACTGGGTCAGCTACCGCATGTAGCTTTCCCAAGCAGAAACAGTCTGTTTCCAGGCCTTTCTGAAAAAGCTCGACTTGAGTTTCTTCTATCTGATAGAAATCCCAAGATCGCCTACTAAGCAGCCAGTTTCTGTATGGTGATGCTGAGGTTATGGAGATTTTATGGTTGTTAGATATTAGGTAGTTACGGTAGTTAGACATTAGACTGAATTTTAATCTGCTTTTAAAGTTTTATGGATGTGTTTTAAAATTTTGGGATCTTGGAAAGGTGTACTTCTTTCTTTGTATTACTGGTCTAAGGACCACAACAATAAACTGAACCTGAACCACTTTGTGGATATAAAGGGGCAATTCACACTAGGTAAAGGTAAAAGGTTTCCCTTGCTCGAAAGCCAGTCGAATCCGACTCTAGGAATGCGGCGCTCATCTCTGTTTACAAGCCAAAGAGCCAGCCCTGCCCGAAGACTTCTAAATGGCCATGTGGCCAGCATGACTAGACGCCGAGGCGCACGGAATGCGGTTACCTTCCCACCAAAGTGGTACCTATTTACCTACTTGCAATTTCTTGCTTTCAAACTGCTGGGTTGGCAGGAGCTGGGACCAGAGACGGGAGATCACTCCATCACGTAGCACTCGGGTCTCGAACTGCTGACCTTCTGATCTGCAGCTCAGCGTCTTAACCACATCGTTCTCCTCCTCTCTGTAGTATCATGACAACAAACAGCCCAGTGAGGTAGGTGAAGCTGCAAGTGAGAATAACTGGTCCAAGGTCATGGCCCAGTGGAAGCAATAGCCTTGGTCTCCCGGATTCTCGTCCAACAATGAGGAAAGCAGTGGACCGAATGGAAATCATTATTTCTCTGCCTCAGTTCCCAGCCTGTGAAATGGGTACACAAGTTGGTCTCTCACACAGCTGTGGTGAAAATAAACGAATGATGTGAGTCTTGTGCAGAGTTCTACCACTCTAAACCAACTGGAACCAAGGGCTTAGACTAGAGCAGGGGGATACGACACCTGCCAGCACCTTTTCTGTAACCTCTCAAGTGTTTTAAGATAGTGGGTGAAGCCAGGTATGGATGTTGCCCACCAAGGCTTCTAATTGGCCATTGGAGATTTGAATAGCTCTAGGGATTAAAAAAAAAAGCTTTGACAGCAGCTACTACCATGAAATAGGGAGCATCATTGTATGACTGGGTGAAAGCTGTGGCAACCATTTTGTTGCTGGTGCGACCTCCTGCGGCAGCCATTTTGTGGCAGCCATTTTGGGCCTTTGCCCACTATGCCGCATCAGAATTCTAAAGATATCCACAGACTCAAAAAGGTTAGGGACTCCAAATTAGTAACTTCACACTAGTTTTGTACCGTAAAGACTGTCACTTGACAGTTGTTCCACAAATATAATAGAAGAAGAAGAAGAGATTGGATTTATACCCCACCATTCACTCGGAGTCTCAGAGCAGCTTACAAACTCCTTTCCCTTCCCCTCCCCACAACAGACACCTAGTGAGGTAGGTGGGGCTGAGAGAGCTCTTTCAAGAACTGCCCTTGAGAGAACACCTCTGACAGAACTATGGCTTGCCCAGGGTCATCCAGCAGCTGCAAGTGGAGGAGTGGGGAATCAAACCCGGTCCTCTCAGATTAGAGTCCGCGCACTTAACCACTACACCAAACTGGATGATGATGATAAACTGGTTCCATTCGACTACAATCCACAACACTGTTTTCCAGCCAGATTTTTAGGGCATAACTATGTGATACGCCCAGGGCTTTTGCGGGGTGGGGGGAAAGTGCAGGAACTCCCATGAGGGAAATGAAATTTTCAATCTGTATACTGAAAACACATGAACTTTTAAACATTTGAAAAGAATTTTGGCAAAGAGGTTCCAGAACTCTGTTCTTGCATGTTCCCTCAGATAAAAAGCCGAGGATATGCCCCATACTTGTCAGGTCACAGGTGTGCAACCGGGCCTGCAGACAAAAGGATGTGGGAGAACCAGGGGTCATTTCGTAGAAAAAGAGGTGCAGGAGCTCATTAGCATAACTCATTAGCATAAGTTATGCCACACCCCCTGACATCATCGGAAGTGTGTCAGAAGGCAACACCCACCACTCAGGCTCCACTGGACTGTTTTGGATTGCTAGCTATTGGGGGGGGGATGTGTAGATCTGCCCTCACAGAGGAGGGAGAGCTTGTACCTGAATAAAACTTGGTCTTAAAGGTGCCACTGGACTGTTTTGGATTGCTAGCTATTGGGGGGGGGGAAGA
>NW_015160398.1:31541-38801 GCF_001447785.1 Gekko japonicus
TCATTAGCATAATAGGCCACACCCAACAGCAAAAACACATTAGGATTGGCTACATTAGGGGTGTGTGGCCTAACATGCAAAGGAGTTCCTGCTACAAAAAAAAAACACTGAGTTTTGACAACAAACAAGGTAAACAGAATAAGAAGGGAAAGGTGGGTGTGGCTGGATGACCACACTTCTGGGAACATGGGGGTGTGGCCTAATGAGTGGTGCTGTCAGGGTGTGGCCTAATATGCTAATAGGTTTTGCTGTTGGGTGTGGCCTATTATGCTAATGAGTTCCTGCTGGGCTTTTTCTACAAAAAGAGCCCTGGGCCAGCCGACCAATCACCAACATCCAGTTCCGTGAGAGGGAACAATTGTGATTGGACCTTATCCGTACAACCTCATGGGTTGTTATTGTAAAATAGGGCGTGGCTATGTTAGCCGGGAGAGTGTAAAAGAAGAACAGCTTCAGTGCTAAAGCTGTTCTGGCTATTCATGTTGATCTGTTTGGAGATGAGTTACGAGTTGCTGAATAAAGCTGATCTTTTGCTGAATCACTCTCGGACTCGTTTGTTAAGTAGCCGACAATAGAGACCACCAAGGGAGTCAAGGGCTGCTACACAGAGGCAGGCGATGGCAAGCCACCTCTGTTTGTCTCTTGACTTGAAAACCCTGTGGGGTTGCCATAAGTTGATGTTCACTTCCTTGGAGGTCTGGGCCCACCCAAGTCAGGGCAGTCAGATAATATCACTTCAGAATACTCCTTGGCATAATACTAGAACTCAAAGGCATCCAGTGAAAAATGCTGACACTTGAGGGCATCCAATGAAGTTGATGGGTAGTGGATTCTATTGGGTTAAATGTAAAAAAAAGGGGGGTGGGGGAGGAAAGAAGCTTTACACAGTGTCCTCGATCCTCCACCTTTCCTAGTTAAGGGGGAAATGCTGTTAAAAGAAATTACAAAGATGACCTGACTCCAGTGGTAACGAGAGAAAGAAATTTTTACTTACAAAAATAGAAGCACATCCTACATGGCTTATTCATGTAGGTACATTTAAGTTGAACTATGGTGCTGGAGAAGACTCTTGAGAGTCCCTTGGACTGCAAGAAGATCAAATCAATCCTAAAAGAAATCAAACCTGTTCCCTGGAAGGCCAGATAATGAAACTGAAGCTCAAATACTTTGGCCACCAAATGAGAAGGGAGCACTCACTGGAGAAGACCCTGATGCTGGGAAAGATTGAAGGTCAAAGAAGACGGGGACGGCAAAGGATGAGATGGTTAGACAGTGTCATAGATGCAACGAACATGAAATTGAGCAAACTTCAGAGGACGGCAGAAGACAGGAAGGCCTGGCATGATCTGGTCCATGGGGTCGCGAAGAGTCGGACTCGACTGTGCGACTGAACAACAACAACAACAACATTTAAGTTATCATGAACAGATTAACTTCAAAAAAGGTTACGCACCAGGCCCAGGTAAGAGAAGTGATGTCCTATATAAGATGAAACAGAAGGAAATTAAGGGCCAAAGAGGCTCAACATCTAACTAATGAGAGGGTGGGGCTAACCTATTGGGTTAAATTTAAAAAACACCAACACAAAACAATTTGATCTGGAAGCCCTGAAGCTTTACACAGAATCCCCAGTCCTCCGTTTTTCCCAGTTAAGGGGTAAATGCTGTTCAAACAGGTTACAGAGATGATCTGACTCCAATGGTGGCAAGAGAAAGAAATTTGACTTACAAAAATAGAAGCACATCTTACATGACATATTCATGTAGGTACATTTAAGTTATTGTAATAAGATGAACTTTAAAAAAGGTTAACTTGCTATGGCTCCAAGCCCAGGTAAGGGAGATAAGTCCTATATAAGATGGAAACAGAAGGTGATCAAGGGCCAGAGAGGTTCATCATCTAACCGATGGGAGGGTGGGGCCCAGGGGTCGTTTCGTAGAAAAAGAGCTAGGGGAACTCATTAGCATAACTCATTATCATATGCCACACACCCTGAAATCACCGGAAGTGTGTCATAAGGCCACACCCCCTGACATCACCGGAAGTGTGTCATAAGGCCACACACCCCGCCCCCACCCCCTGATTGAGAAATCTTAATGCAGCTCTGGTCGTCTTCTTTCAGTTGAACTGGCTTTTGCTCATCAACTCCAAAGTCCTTTAGTAACTGGTCTAGCCACAACAGTTCTCTGCATGCTTCAGCAAATGCTATCTATTCAGACTCTGTGGAAGACGAACTTACTGTCATAGAATCATAGAATGTTAGAGTTGGAAGGGACCTTGCAGGTCATCTAGTCCGACCCCCTGTACTCTGCGGAAGCATAGCCGAAAGATAGCCCTACAACATACCCGAAAGATGGTCGTCCAGCCTCCACTTGAAAACGTTCATTTGAGGAACGGATGATGAATCACCTACTGGAGAAGGCTCGGACTTGGAACTTGGGGTGGCGGCCCCTAAGCAAGGATATCAATTGAGGGAAAGAAGATATAAAAAATGTGATGCTGATTCTATCTGAAGTTTGCCTCTAACTTTACAATTGACTTTTGTGTTGAACCTTACTCAATCAGATTATCTGGACTCGGAATATATAAGCGTTTTTTATTGGTCACTTGCAATGTAACAATCTAACCTTATATAATAGAAGCCATTATAATGTAACAATTGTAGTACCTCCACCCCTTGGGTTTTTAGTGGTTATGCTTTACTTTCTCTGATATAGTTTGTAGTTTCCCTATTCTGGTTTTTCTTGTAGTTTTCAGAAAATAATAATAATAAAAAGAAAACGTTCATTTGCTTTCTAGTGGCCCAGGAGATTGATCCATCTCCATACGGGAACAAGCACCCACTTGTGGATTTATAGTCTAAGACCAATCTGCATCCATGTAACCAACTAATTCCGGATACAAGCATGGACGGCTTCAAAAGAGAATTAGATAAGCATATGGAGCAGAGGTCCATCAGTGGCTATTAGCCACAAGGTATAGATAGGGGCTCTGGGGCAAGTGATGCTCTGTCATCTTGGTGTCCTGGCCCCACTGGTGGACCTCCTGATGGCACTGGTATTTCTGGCCACTGTGTGATACAGAGTGTTGAGCTGGATGGGCCTTTGGCCTGATCCAACATTGGCGTCTCTTATGTTCTTATGTTCTTAATCTGTATCTGTGTTACCAACTAATTCTGGATTACTGGTAAATGGCAATTTTCGTTTCAAATCTGCAAAAATTTATGCATCTGCGATAGATTTTTGCAGCCATTTTGTAGTACGTTTCTCAGTTCTGGGTGGAAATGAGGGTCTAGCTCATTTTGCTGTTATATAACATACACCTTTGCTTATGTCATTGATGTCTCATGGCCTTACCGGGATAACTTGGGCAAGGTTCTCATTTTGAATGTCTAGGCTTCCTTTTGGATTACGATGTCCTAGGCATTCCAGTTCCAGGCTCTCTTCACCTTTCCTGTGGAAATGAGGGTCTAACTCATTTTGCTGTTATACAACATACGCCTTTGCTCATGTCATCGATGTCTCATGGCCTTACCGGGATAACTTTGGCAAGGTTCTCATTTTGAATGTCTAGGCTTACTTTTGGATTACGATGTCCTAGGGCATTCCAGTTCCAGGCTCTCTTCACCTTTCCTTTCACGTGCCAGGTGTACTTGTTCACCTTTTTCCTTTGTATGCTGCATTACGACCATCGCGCTTTTAATTCGGGGTGGGTGCAAACCTGGAAAGCAACGTTTTGTGGTTCATGGGGTCTCACGAACCTTCACAAACCTTCCTGTTTAATGAACCGGTCCGTGGCTCACAATGTGGTGCGGTTTCCGGGTCACAGCAACTGATTTAAGTGTGGAATTCGCTGCCGCAGGATGTAATGATGGCAACAGGCAAGAACAGTTTTAAAGAGGGATTAGACAGATTCATGAAGGTCTATCAGGAACTACTAGTCATAGTTACCAAAGGGAATTTCCACATTTAGGGCCAGGAAACTCCTGAATCCCAGTGTCAGGAAGCAACAGCAGGGGAAGGTCTCGGACTCTGCCCTGTTGTTGGTCCTCCAAAGTAACAGTGTGAGACAAGATGCTGGACTAGATGGACCACCGGGCTGATCCAGCACGGCTCTTCTTATGTTCCTCTTTAAAATGCCTTGAATGCAGGAAATGTACACACGAGGAGGAAATGTTTTCGCTGATTCCTTTGTCTGGCGTACTACTTTCCACAAAAACTGGGGTTTCTCTTGTAAAATAAAATATCGGTGAGTTCTCAAGCATGCAGTTTCCCACCCGGCATTACAAATCGGTACAGTACTATGAAGCTGGATCCTTTGATTCTGCTGTGTCAGTTCTTACTTTTATACCACTTGCCCAAAGACTCATGCACCACACCAACATGGCTACCCCTCTGGAATTTTTTTAAAAAAGACAAAACTCCCGTGCAGGGCTCCAAAGTAATTATACTGCCGCCTAATGTCTCTAAAAACCAACAAAATTATCTGAAACGCGACGCCTCAATCAAGAGGCGTACCACGATAATTTCTGATGCCCTCAGCATTCCGCACCCTTTCATGGGGGATGGCTCCAATTAGAATCCAATTAAAAATCCACGCTTTTAATGTGCAATTTACAAATGTACCAATTCATTCAATTAATAGCTGCAGCCCTCACAGGTTCTGTCTCATAGTTGGGAAAGTTGAAAGGAATGACTTTGGAGAGGCAGGGCGGTACGGGAGCTGCCCCTGTCTGCCTCTGAAGTCGAGAAAGGGAAATCGGCAGGTGGATTCCAGTTCTACCAGATCGGGTTATTTCAAGAAATGACCAGTGGGAGGGGCCGTGGTCACCGGCCCAAGAAATATCGGGTTGCCCTCGACCAGAGCCAGGGCCTTTCCCGCCTAGGGTTGCCATTCCACTGGTTGGCCCAGGGGATCCCCCAATTTGGGCCTCCCCAATTTGCCACTGGCCAGCGGGGAGGCCCCATCTTCAAATAGCAGCATCCTGCAGGGATGCTGCTGATGCAGTGATGTCACCAGTAGTGACATCATCACACTGGGCCATCATGTGGTGACGCTCTAGCATTGGGGGGTGGGTGGGAACTATGGTTACCATAGAGTTTTTGCTGCGAATGCTGGAGTGTCGCCATGCAATGGCCCTAGCATAATGACATCACTACTGGTGACTTCTTTGGCCCTTGCTTGTCTGCTGTGGTTTATTTTATATTAGGAGGGAGGTGAGGTGTGTTTAGAAGGCAGGCGCTGAAAGTTTATTAAGGAAAAGCCATTTGGAGGGTTACAGTGCATGGGAGTCTTGGTTTCTATTGGCTGAAGATGTTGTGCCGGTTACGGTTCCTATGCACCTCATGGGTATAAAGTGTCAGCACGTGTCTTTCTATGGTCCATGTGGAATGTAGGCCATGACATCTTATTTTGCTGCCCCAAGTGGGTAGTATGGAAGAAGAGCCACATGGGCACAGGTATGGTCCCCTCCACCCCTGACTTATGTTGAATTGGGGCGATGCAGTGGCAGCTAAGGTAGAAAAGCACCTCCCCCTATGCCATGTCTTCTGGGTTCCAAGGGTCTGGAAAGTGGTACCATAGCCAATTACATGGTTGCCAACTCTGGGTTGGGAAATACCTGTAGATTTGAGGGGTAGAGCCTGGGGAGGGCAGGATTTGGGGTGGGAAGGGACCTCAGCAGGGTATAATGCCAGAGTCCACTGCTCAAAGCAGCCATATTCTCCAGGAGAACTGATCTTGGAGATCTCCAGGTGCCACCTGGAGGTTAGCAATACGTAGGGGAGGGCCAATTTTGTTGAAGGACTTCAGTGAGGTATACTGCCATAGAGCTCGCCCTCCAAAGCAACCATTTCCTCCATGGGGAGTGACTAAACAGAACCTTCTTACCCATACTAGGGTTGCCAGCTCCAGGCTGGGGAATACCTGGAGATTTTGGGGGCTGGACCCTGGGGAAAGAGGGGTTTGGGGAAGGGTATATAATGCCATGCAGCCCTGTCATGTATTGTGTTCTATGGACAGCCTGAATTGTACAATGAGCCTGCGCTTCAATCACAAGCTCCATAGACTCTCAGGATCCTGAAATCAACAGCCCGATTGGCTGCCGTCGTGCAATGGACCAATCAGGGAAGACTATGACTTTCGGCGGGAACAAACCGTATTGGTCCTAAGCACCCGCTCGTGATTGGACCTAACTGTTCCAGGGGTGCGGTTTAGCCAGTTCCAAACTGTATATAAGTTGGGGTTGTTCTGTGTTCTGCTCTAATAAACTGAAGTCGTTAATGAAAGAGCTGCCTGATCTTGAGCGGCCAGAAGCTCACCCTCCAAAGCAGCCATTTTCTCCACGGCAATGGATCGCTGTCGCTTGGAGATCAGTTCTAATTCCAGGTCTCCAGAGCCCACCTGGGGGTCGGCAGGGCTACCTGGTGACCCTCTTCTGGCCACTCACCCCTCAACCACTTCTCTCCCCCGGTGCGGTTCAGAGAACCGAGCGGAAGTTTATTTGGGGCAGACAACGCCTCTCCAGCTCAGTCTCATCCCTGCTTTTCTGAACGGCTTCTCCTTACATAATTAAATCCCGTCGGGCTCTTGGTTTTATGAGAGGCCAACTTGGCATTTGCCAACAGCACCCGAAGAGATGACATGGGTCGGAGCTGACGTCTTGATCGTGCCGTATCGGGGGCGGGAGGGGGGCAGATGCTCTGGCATAAACGGCAGTAGGTTTATCATCCAGAAAGACCCCCCGAGTGAATTTCCTCCCCTCTCCCCTGGTTTTAGTGCCTTGCCCGTCACTGTGATGACTGAGCATCTGAAATGTCAGGTTCTCTTTCAGGTTTCCTTGTGCCTTCCTGAATCTGAAACATCACACTGTGTGTACTCTGTCAATTTTATCTGCGTGAAATGAAAAAGCAATCGCATGGATGTAACAGCGACCGATGGCTAGGAGGTGGCGTTTGGGGAGCGGGGAAATCACTTCAATAACTAAATAAGCAAAAGGGTGCATTGAAAATAAACAGGAATATTACCTCCTGATAGGTAAAGGTAAACGTCTCCCTTGCTCGAAAGCCAGTCGAATCCGACTCTAGGGTTGCGGTGCTCATCTCCGTTTCAAAGCCGAAGAGCCAGCGCTGTCTGAAGATGTTTCCGTGGTCATGTGGCTGGCATGACTAAACACCAAGGCGCACAGAACGCTGTTACCTTCCCACCGAAGTGGTACCTATTTATCTACTTGCAATTTCTTGCTTTTGAACTGCTAGGTTG
>NW_015160398.1:40503-40699 GCF_001447785.1 Gekko japonicus
TTGGATTTATACCCCGCCCTTCACTACCCAAAGGTGTCTCAGAGCGGCTTACAAACTCCTTTCCCTTCCCCTCCCCACAACAGACACCCTGTGAGGTGGGTGGGGCTGAGAGAGCTCTTTCCAGACTGCCCTTGAGATAACAGCTCTGAGAGAACTTGTAACGGACCTAAGGTCACACCAGCAGCTGCATGAGGAG
>NW_015160398.1:40956-42864 GCF_001447785.1 Gekko japonicus
AGAGAGAGTGTGTGTGTGTGTACTGGAAGAGAAGAAGAAGAAGAGATTGGATTTATACCCCGCCCTTCACTACCCAAAGGTGTCTCAGAGCGGCTTACAAACTCCTTTCCCTTCCCCTCCCCACAACAGACACCCTGTGAGGTGGGTGGGGCTGAGAGAGCTCTTGACAGAAAGTGCTCTTTTTCAAGGACAGCTGTGCCAGAGCTTGTGACTGACCCAAGGTCACATCAGCAGGTGCAAGTGGAGGAGTGGGGAATCAAACCCGGTTCTCCCAGATTAGAGTCCGCGCACTTAACCACTACACCAAACTGGCTCTTGGAAGAAGCTTGCAGATAACTAGACTCCGAGGGCCAGCTGGTTAGAGATGAGTTTCTGTAGGTATCTTTGTGGGTTGTGAGAGGCCACAGTTCCTTCCGCATACCCTATGAAGGAGAGCACGGCCTGTCTCTGCTACAGCCATGAAAACCATTTAGCGATGCTCCTCAGGGCGACACAGAGCCAATCTCACTGCCGAATTGCTCTTCCTCGAGAGATAGGGTGGGATCTAACGTCGCCTGGGGCCCCTTTTAATTCCAAGGCACAAACAGTTTGATTGCCATTCCGCCTAACAGCTGGCCGCACAAGGAACCAGGAAGGCATTTGGAGCCAAGGAACGATATTTCTGCTCTCCTGGGAAGATGTATGGGAGAGCGTATTGATAGCCCCCCCCCCCCCATTGAATGTTTGATACACAACCCAGCCAGTTACACAGGAGACGTCCTATTTCTCTTCAGCCGAACAGGGACGAAAACCGAATCCTCCATGTGCTAATCAGGGAAGAGGATCTACCGCATAACAGTCAGAAGCAATCCATTCTGACGATAATCATCCACGAGGAGAGAGAGCCAACACGGATCCATTTTAGTCTCATAAAGGGCAGGGAAAACATTCTGCCGTTCCCAAGGAATGTCACTTTTCATAAGTGCTGTTATATACAGCAAACCCATCGGTGACACTCTTAATTGCCATACATAACGGTTTCAGAGGCCTGAATTCTCCATGTATGTTTATCTCGCTGGTCGGTAATTAAGGGTGAAATCACAGCAGCTCGCTAGAGGGTGTTCCATGAATTGAGTGAGCTACGAAGTACATTCGGGTCTCCGAGGTCAAAGTCCAACACATTGGCATCTTTATTGGCCTAGAAAGCTCATCTGTGTGTAGCACTTTCGTTGAGGTGGGCTGCTATCGCAGATCTGGGGGAATATGTGTGGATGCATGCCACCTGTGTGGCAGGATCCCTTTTCCCGAAGCACAATGCTTGTTTTTGTACTTAGGTTGATAAATCAGGTCTTCCTTTCATGGACTACGTTGTGGAAAGGGAGGCAGTAGCAAATTCCGCCTTGTATCAGCTGGCTGCTGTGAAGAGGGTTTCTCAAGTGCTACTCTTGGTGACGGAGTGAGCTCCCATCTCTAGTTCCAGCTCCTGCCAACCTAGTAGTTTGAAAGCAAGAAATTGCAAGTAGGTAAATAGGTACCACTTCGGTGGGAAAGTAACAGCATTCCGTGCGCCTTGGTGTTTAGTCATGCTGGCCACATGACCACGGAAATGTCTTTGGACAGCGCTGGCTCTTCGGCTTTGAAATGGAGATGAGCACCGCAACCCTAGAGTCGGATTCAACTGGCTTTCGAGCAAGGAAGACCTTTACCTTGTACTCTTGGTGATCAGTTTTCTTCAACACTGTTTTTTTAAAAAAAAAATGAAACAGAGATTCCACTTTGGATGTAATGCAGTGACAATTGTGGTGGCTTACACGGGACCACTCGATGTCGTCTCTTGTCTTTCTTCCTGACCGTGAAGTAAACAAAAAACACAGGGCTTGTATCCTATCACCATGTTTAGCCAAGAGCAGTGTTCCCCCTAAGCTGAGT
>NW_015160399.1:0-360 GCF_001447785.1 Gekko japonicus
TCTAAATTGCTGGGTCCTATCTACCTTTGGTGTGCTAAGGATGAGTCATCCCTAAACTAGCCCTGGGATCTGGTTGAGCTTGTGTCCACAAACGATAGCTGCCTAGGATCCTGGAATATACCAATAGAGAAATGTTGTTCAGTTGCACAGTCGAGTCTGACTCTTCGCGACCCCATGGACCAGATCCCGCCAGGCCTTCCTGTCTTCCACCATCCTCTGAAGTTTCATTATCTGGCCTTCCAGGGAACAGTCAGGGTTGATTTCTTTTAGGATTGACTGATTTGATCTTCTTGCAGTCCAAGGGACTCTCAAGAGTCTTCTCCAGCACCATAGTTCAAAAGAATCTATTCTTCGGCGCTC
>NW_015160399.1:666-6584 GCF_001447785.1 Gekko japonicus
TCACTTTCTGCCATTAGAGTGGCATCATCTGCATATCTGAGGTTGTTGATCTTTTCCCAGCAATCTTAATTCTCGCTTGTGATTCATCCAGGCCAGCATTTCACATGATGTACTCTGCATATATATTAAATAAGCAAGGTGACAATATACATCCTTGTTGTACTCCTTTTCCTATGCTGAACCAATCAGTTGTTCCATATCCGGTTCTAACTGTTGCTTCTTGGCCCTTATACAGGTTTCTCAAGAGACATGTGAGGTGGTCTGGTACTCCCATCTCTTTAAGGACCTGCCATAGTTTGTTGTGATCCACACAGTCAAAGGCTTTAGCATAGTCAATGAAGCAGAAGTAGATATTTTTCTGGTACTCTCTTGCTTTCTCCATAATCCAGCGAATGTTGGCAATTTGATCTCTAGTTCCTCTACCTCTTCGAAACCCAGCTTGTACTTCTGGCAGTTCTCTATCCACGTACTGTTGAAGCCTAGCTTGAGAAACAGTGTTATGTAAATAGCCTATCGTTGGGAGTGGGGTGTGTTCGGGGTGTGGTTTTTGGCATGCTTAGAAAACAGGCTTCTGCCTGGGATTTTGTCCTCCTTCTCCTTGCTGAAATCACGAATAAAGTGGAGCTGATCACTGTACTTGGGGTCTGTTCATCCATGGAGCCCACTATTTAACAGTCATCTTCTGGACACGGAGCAGGGGTCACAGGGGGGGGGGAAGTATTTGTGATTTTCTTGAGTTGTGCAGGGGGTTGGACTAGATGACTCTGGAGGTCCCTTCTAACTCTAGGATTCTAGGATTCTGTGATTCTAGGATCAGTACCCTTCATTATTCAGTATGGTGTCACTCCACAGCTATTGGCTCATTCTTGTAATTTCAGGTTGGGAGCAGTAAAAGAGCGAGCTCTGAGTCCCCTAGCATCCTATAGGCCAACCTGTCCAGATTATCTGACAAAGGGACTTTTGACTCTCAAAAGCTTGCACCCTGGAAATCTTGTTGGTCTCTACTAGACTCGGATCTTGCTCAGCTACTACAGACCAACATGAAAGGGCCGTTCCTTTCCGAAGCCTTGGTGGTGGTAGAGGAAAGTTCCACCAAGTCGTAGCCAGGCGGCCCCATAGGGGTTTCAAGGCAAGAGACGACCGAGGCTGGTTTGCCATTGCCTTCCTCCACGTAGCAAGCCTGGACTTCCTGGTGGTCTCCCATCCAAGTACCAACCAGGGCAGCCCCTGCTTAGCTTCTGAGCTCTGACGAGATCAGCCTATCCTGAGCCGTCCAGGTCAGGGCACTGGGCCTTTAGGTGGCCTCTGTCTTCAGGCAGCCTCCCATCTGTGTGCGTGCATCCAGTTCGGGCTAACAGCAATGCTGCAGGACCCTTAGATCCCCAGGACATGAGTTGAGTCACCAGCATCTTCCCTTGCTTGTTCTTCCCACACCGCTCTCCCACTTAGGAAAACCCACCGGCAGGTGGGCGTGGAACAGCTAAGAAGACGAGAGTGGTGCATTTCTTGTTGCAGTTTTCATCTCTACCACAAGCACCAACAAAGTTGAGCATCCATGTTATAAATCTGAGTTTGAACTCCTAAACCCCCTTTTAACTGCTAGAAACCTCTCTGGAACTGCTGGTCTGCCAGGGATTTTCGGTCCTCCTCCTCCTTGCTGAAGTCACGAATAAAGTGGAGCTGATCACTAGACTTGGGGTCTGTTCATCCATAGAGCCCACTATTTAACAGTCATCTTCTGGACACGGAGCAGGGCTCACGGGGGGGGGGAGTATTTGTGATTTTCCTCTCCTGCACCACTTGACCCCGGAACCACTAGACCCTGGAACCACTAGTCTCCTCTCCTGCACTACTTGACCCCGGAACTGCTAGACCCCTCACCTGAACCAGTTGACCCCGGAACCACCAATCCCCTCTCCTGAACCACTTCACCCTGGAACCACTAACCCCTCTCCTTTTTTTTGTAGTGGTGGTGAGATTTTGCAATGTGACCACCTCCCTCCCTCCCTTTTCCTCGTGAGCAATATGATGTCTTGCCATATGAGCCTTGCAGGATCTTCACTTGTTGTTCCTCCGGAACAGAGATGCTGTTCCAAAGGGAACATCACCTGCCCACTAGTTCCTTTGGTTGTCACGGGAGATGGAAATCCATGTTACCCCCATCACAGAGCACCTGTGTACCTAAAGACAAAATCACAGCTTGTACTGCAAAAGAGAAAATTGCAAGCGCTTATCATATATTTGCCAAATGTTACCTTTTATCAAAATTGGCTTTGCCGTCTACAGCTGCACACATGGATGCTCCCTGGAGATTGGGCATCAAGTCAAATGTAAACTTCTGCAGGTACGGTGTTTTTCCAATTTCACCTCCTAGGACGTAACGTGTCTGGAGCAAAATCAATACCATCAGCCGAAAGCTGCATCCGGAGGACATCAAATTTCAGTCACAGCCGCTCAATTTGAGGAGAGCAGATAAGGACTTGTTTACACAATTCGTTAGCCTGAGATAACTGAATTTGCACCTAATCCCTGGCTTGATTACCCAATCAGAACGATGGAGTCCTATGGATCTGTGTGGTTATGAAATATGGCACATTCCCCATCCGCTTGTCAGGCTTTGTTGTCTCAGAGGAAAAGCCACCTTTCCTTAAGATAAGGAATATCTAGCAAATTATAGTTTCCTTGACCCATATAGAATATAGATTAGGCACAATCCTTCACCAGCCTTTACTGTCCTGGATTATCCAGATTTCATTAGAGCTCAGAAGCTACAACAGAGACCCTGTGAGGTGGGCGGGGCTGAGAGAACTCTTGACAGAAAATGCTCTTTTTCAAGGACACCTGTGTCAGAGCTTGTGACTGACCCAAGGTCACATCAGCAGGTGCAAGTGGAGGAGTGGGGAATCAAACCCGGTTCTCCCTGATTAGAGTCCGCGCACTTAACCACTACACCAAACTGGCTCTGGGTCAAGGAAATTATAGTTTCCTTGACCCATATAGAATATAGATTAGGCACCATCCTTCACCAGCCTTTACTGTCCTGGATTATCCAGGTTTCATTAGAGCTCAGAAGCTAAGCAGAGTTGGCACTTGGATGGGAGGCCACCAAGGAAGACGAGGGCAGTTACGCAGATGAAGGCGATGGCAAACCGCCTCTGCGCTCATCTCTTGCCTGGAGAACCCCATGCGGTGGAACTTCAAGGGGTTGGCATGAGTTGGTTGTGACTCAACAGCACACTTTACCTTCTGGGAGAAATCATTTATGGATCTGGAGTATAGAATGATAGAAACCAGGGGTCATTTCGTAGAAAAAGAGATTCAGGAGCTCATTAGCATAACTCATTAGCATAACTTATTTGCATATGCCACACCCCCTGACATCACCGGAAGTGTGTCAGAAGGCAACACCCACCGCTCAGGCTCCACTGGACTGTTTTGGATTGCTAGCTATTGGGGGGGGGGCTGCAGATCTGCCCTGGCAGAGGAGGGAGAGCTTGTACCTGAAGGCAGATCCGGGGGGGGGGGCTCTGCAATTTACCTGGCTGCTTCTTCCTCTCACTGAGGGCTTCTGGGAGCAGGGGGTGGGGCTTGTTGCATGTGCCCGCCCCCTGGGCACTTTACTGCCAGAGCTCCGCTCCTGTGCGCTCCTGCAGGAAATGACCCCTGACAGAATGTAGAGTTGGAAGGGACCTCCAGAGTCTTCTAGTACAACCCCTTGCACAATGAAAGAAACTCACAGCTACCCCCACACAAACCTCCACTGCCCCCTGTTCCACACCCAGAAGATGCCCCCCCCCCCAAAACTGAACCAGTGCCTGACTGCTGGGGTTAAATGGTTAAGGGGGGACAAGTTGAAATGAAAGCCTGACAAAAATGGAGGCCATGCTGGTTGGTAAAGCTGTGGCCTTGAAGGACACTGTGCTCTTCATCATTGATGGAGTTCATCTGATGGTGGCTAAGAGCTTAGGGGTTCTACAGAACCCAGCACCATTGCTGGAGTAGCAAGTTAATGCAGCAGCCGCCACCAAAACAAAATATATTCTACTCGCTTCGTTTAGCCTGAAAGATGCCCCCCTAGCTTGACTCAGCTGTTCTGGCCATCTAGATTCATGCTATGGTTACTTCAAGGATAGACTACTGCAATGTGCTCTTCATGGGTCTGCCCTTAAAGAGGACTTAGAAACTCCAGTTGGTGCAGAATGTCACAGCCCAGTTACTCTTGGGCACTGGGCAGAATATGCATGTCACACCCATTTGGTGTAGTGGTTAAGAGCATGGACTCTGATCTGGGAGAACCGGGTTTGATTCCCCATTCCTCCACGTGCAGCTGCTGGTGTGACCGGGGGGGTCAGTAACAAGTTCTCTCAGAGCTGTTCTCTCAAGAGCAGTTTCTGTCAGAGCTCTCTCAGCCCCACCTACCTCACAGGGTGTCTGTTGTGGGGAGGGGAAGGGAAAGGAGATTGTAAACCACTCTGAGACTCCAAGTGAAGGATGGGATACAAATCTAATCTCCTCCTCCTCTTCCTCCTCCTTCTTCTGACATTCATAGGGGGCATCCTAGCTCTTTGCGCTAATAGGTATGTCCAGTTCATTAAATGCAGACTTTCTTGGTGAGGTTGGCGCTCAAATCTCTCTCTCCCCCCCCCCAATTTATGTCTGCTCTGTCACACTCAGCAATGCATGAACATGACTTCTGAAGGCTTTCCCCGGCTTGACACTGAGTTAATGCATAATGCAGATCTAGATTTTTCCCCAAAAAAACCCTTTCCATGTTTTTTTTTTCTCTTGCTTTTTTTGGAAACGTCACTCACTCCAGTGCAATATAATACCTCTTACAGTCAAACATCCAAACAGCTGCTGCACTGCTAAATATTTACAGTTTCAAAGCATTGCCATTAGGAGCACGGATTTACTTCAGCACTCATTTTCCCACCTTGCGATCCATTAGCTTCACGGATCTGCCTTTTTTTACTGTGATATAAAATGGAATTGCCTCCGTATGACAGTGGGAAAATTTAAAGTGCCCTATGAAAATAGCAGCATGATAAATTTGGAAAATAACATCCATTTATGCACTTTTAGCAATGAAGAAAAATCTAAAACAAATCCCAATGAGAAAATTATATATATTTTGTCATAAATGATTTATTATCACATATAGTCCCATCACAATCAACTCAATGCTGGAAACGTTGTGGTTCTAAAGGCACTTTATATCACAACTGGTGGGATTGTCCCTATATAACAGGTTTTTGGGGAAAGATCTTAATGGAAATTAGATTTTTAATGGGATATTCACTACCGAAAGCTCCTGCTCTTATTCTCTTAAATGTATGGCCTAAAACTCAAATTCTACGGAAGGACAGAGACTTGGTATCAGTTCTCTTGACAGCTGCAAGAACTTAATAGCCTCAACTTGGAAACAGCCAAATGTTCCCACGGTAACCCAATGGTATCGGAGGGTCTGGGACTATTTTATTGCTGACAAAATTGCAGATTGGATAGTTCAACATGATAATGCAATGGTCCACTCTAATTATATGGAGAAGTGGTCCACCCTCCTTGAAACGCACATTGAAATTATACCTACCAAAACAGGTCCTGTAAAGATAAATTATAATTCTTTATACATGTTTCATTGAATTCTTGAATATTTGAATAGGATTTGCATTTATATGTTCTCTACTCATTGTTAAATTACCCGTCGGTGGATAATCTGCATTCAATTTGCTTTAAACTATATATTTATATATCAGAATCTGAAAATATCACATACTTAGTAATTTGCTGTTTGTATAATCATTTGCCCTTTATGTTTTATTACTGTTAATGCATGCTCAGTACTCTATGTTATGATATGTTGTTATGATTTATAAACAAAATGTAATAAATAAATAAATAAATTATTTATTATTATA
>NW_015160399.1:7029-8472 GCF_001447785.1 Gekko japonicus
CAGTCCAAAACAGTCCAGTGACACCTTTAAGACCAGGTTTTATTCAGGTGCAAGCTCTCCCTCCACTGTGAGGGCAGATCTGCATGTCCCCCTTCCCAATAGCTAGCAATCCAAAACAGTCCAGTGGAGCCTGAGCGGTGGGTGTTGCCTTCTGACACACTTCTAGCGATGTCAGGGTGTGTGGCATATGCAAATAAGTTATGCTAATAAGCTCCTGTACCTCTTTTTCTACGAAATGACCCCTGTCTATACCTTTTGGCTAATAGCCACTGATGGACTTCTGCCCCCCCCCCCAGTCTCCCACCCTCAATTAATTTGAGAAGCAGGAGACAAAATACTGGGGGTGGCGGCGCTGATGGTGAAGCTCTAGGAATTTCACCCAGTATCTATGTGTCAAGGAACCCAGACCTTAGTAAAATATATAAGGTTTATTAAATACTTGAAGAACAAACTCAGTGCTAGGCAACCCTGTCTTTAGAGCCTTGCAGCACAAAAACAAGAAAGCTAACTTTTCTATCTAATACATTGGTACCTGGTATTAGATGGCACGATCTTAAAGTTTCAGAGTCCAAGGTAGAGGCTCAAGCGTTCTCTACGTAGCTACTTGTTACAATGCAATCTTAACATAATCCAGGCCTCAGTCCAGGCAAATCACAAAGTTTGCACGTCTTCTCTCTGTCCTCTGGGTCAATTATACTCTCAGGCCATCGTGCAGCAGATGGCGTTCCACAGCCAATCAGGGCACACACTTGCTGGAACCCTCTAGAACAGGGGTGTCAAATATGTGGCCCAGGGACCGGACCAGGCCCCCAGACGGCTTCTATCAGGCCTGCAGTGGAACTGGCTGTCTTCTGCTTCTTCTTCTAGTTCTGCTGCTGCTGCGTCATCGTAGGTTTGCAGCTTACAGATACACACCTGAACGGCATACTCAAGATTCCAACAGCACAGACATTTTGATGCAATAATTCAGAGCAAGAGGTGTCAGTTATCAGACGCTGTTAAATAAACAAGATATTGCAAGAGTGCTAATGTTTTGAGCATGTTTTTATTTTAAGTAAAAAAAAAAAACCTTTGTGTTTGTGTCCTTTATAAATTTTATATCTCTGCTACCTGGCATTACATTTTATGACACCCATGTCCCAGCCCAACAAGGTCTCATTTATGTCAGATCCGGCCCACATAACGAATGCGTTCGATACCCGTACTCTAGAAGATTATGACATTGCTCTTTCCATACCATGAATCTCCACTTTTTGCTTTGAAACTCCAGGTGCGGCCTGGCAATCTCTAGCTATTACAACTGAGGATCAGATGACAGAGAAAAATCCCCCGGGGAGAAAATGGCTGTGTTGTGTCTTTACCAGGGGTCATTTCGTAGAAAAAGAGCTAGGGGAACTCATTAGCATAACTCATTAGCATATGCCACACCCCCTGACATCAGGG
>NW_015160399.1:8901-14168 GCF_001447785.1 Gekko japonicus
GCCCCCGCAGGGGGCCCTCCCCTCCCACCCCCCCCCCTCCCCAGGCTTCCCCCCCCCCCAAAATCTCCAGGTATTTCCCCATCCAGAGCTGGCAACTCTACATTTGCATCTTGCACCCTGTTTGGCCCCAGTTTCCACCCCGCCGATCAGGGGAGCATTGGCGGGCAATGGCTGCAATTATCTAGCATTCTCCTGCCGTAAGTGGACACATGGGAACCCCAAGCAGAGGTCTCCTTATGTTCTTATGTTTCTGCTTGCTCCCAAAATAGAAGGAGGAGGAGATTGGATTTATACCCCACCCTTAACTACCCGAAGGTGTCTCAGAGTGGCTTACGATCTCCTTCCCCTTCCCCTCCCCACAACAGACACCCTGTGAGGTAGGTGGGGCTGAGAGAGTTCTTTTGAGCACTGCTCATGAGAGAACTGAGAGAACTTGTGACTGACCCAAGGTCACACCAGCAGCTGCATGTGGAGGAGCGGGGGGATCAAACCCAGTTCTCCCAGCTTAGAGTCCGTGCTCTTAACCCCTACACCAAAGCGGCTCTCTATAGCAAGTCCTGTGGGTTCCACATATGTGTCCTCTTACACAGCAAACAAAAGCAGCTGGGGAGTCAATTTTGTGTAGAAAAATGGCGAACAGAGAAGGGGTCGAACACCCCTTTGCCTTGTGCTCCTCTTCTCGGAACAGCCACCTCTTGAGATTGCGTTTCTTTAAAAATTAAAAAAAAGTTAGATCTCGTTTCTCTTTAGATTGTATAAATGTTCAAGCTCTGTTAATGCATATGTGAGGGTAGTTTCTGTCTCAGTTTAACAACAGGACAAAAGGAGGCTGAAGGAGGAGACATTCCCGGCGGAATTACCCCCTCTAATTACATCCAATCTATAGCATTATTGCGCTATTATTTGGTAATGGCTTATAGCTCCATTCCGTGTTCTGGGGAAATCACAGTTTGGACCTCATCGGAGCAACAGTATGAAACAGTTGGAAGACGGGTGGCTGACGAAAGGAGTCTGAGAAAGAGACCCGAGCGCCTGCTTAAGAGGAAGATTAATCTTATTTCCGATTTGAAATTACAGCCATTAACTGGGTCACAATTACCCTTGAGAACATTCACCCAAAGATTGCAATGAAACACACATGAGGCAAAGAGGTCTGTTTCAAAGACAACGCAAGCCTTGGGTTTGAATAGATAGTTCTCAAAAGCAGGACAGAAGCAGGAGGTTCTTTTTGGCTTTTCCCAAAAGTAACATATCAAGATGTGATAGGGTTGCCAGCCTCCAGGTGGGGGCTGGAGATCTCCTGCTATTACAACTAGTGTTCCTTCTAAACTGAGTTAGTGTGAGCTAGCTCACGGTTTTTTAGCCTACGGCTCACACGTTTTTGTCCTAGCTCAGGAAGGATGGGTCCAGAGCAACCTAATCTATGCAGTAGTGCGCGGACTCTAATCTGGGAGAACAAGGTTTGATTCCCCACTCCTCCACTCGCATCTGCTGGATGATCTTGGGCAAGCCACAGTTCTCTCAGAGCTGTTCTTGAAAAAGAGCTGTTTCTGTCAGAGCTTGTAAGCCACTCTGAGACACCTTTGGGTAAAGAAGGGTGAGGTATAAATCCAATCTCCTCTTCTTCTTCTGTAGCCATTTTGGTGTAGTGGTTAAAGTGTGCGGACTCTAATCTGGGAGAACCGGGTTTGATTCCCCACTCCTCCACTTGCAGCTTCTGGATGACCTTGGGCAAGCCACAGTTCTCTCAGAGCTGTCCTTTAAAAAGAGCAGTTTCTGTTGAGAGCTCTCTCGGCCCCACCTACCTCACAGGGTGTCTGTTGTGGGGAGGGGAAGGGAAAGGAGTTTGTAAGCCGCTCTGAGACTCCTTTGGGTAGTGAAGGGTGGGGTATAAATCCAATCTCTTCTTCTTCTTCTTCTTCTTCTTCTTCTTCTTCTTCTTCTTCTTCTTCTTCTTCTTCTTCTTCTTCTTCTTCTTCTTCTTCTCCTCTGTAGTCTGGAGATAAACTGTAATTCCAGGGGATCCCCAGGTCCCACCTGGAGGTTCGCATCCCTAGATTTTGGGTGCCTGTAGATCATTTGAAATTCCAGACATTCTCCAGGCCCCACCTGGAGGTAGGGTTGTCAGGTCCCACCAGCCACCGAAGGAGGATTGGGGGGGGGGGTAAGGTTGCCAGTTCCTGGTCAGAAAACTCCTGGAGATTTGGGGGTGGAGCCTGGGGAGGACAGGGACCTCAGTGGGGTACAGTGCCACAGAGTCCACCCTCCAAAGCAGCCATTTTCTCCCTGGAGAACAGATCTCTGTAGTTTGGAGATGAGCAGCAATTCTGGGGGGTTCCCAGGTCCCATCTAGGAGGCTGGCATCCCTGCGCCGGAGGTTGGAGAGTTCAGTGGTCTGCTATTTTATTTTACTGGCTCAAAAGTTTTGGCTGCAACTTTTTGAACTCGCAGGACCTCGAAAGAATGGCCGGGGGGGGGGGGGGGTACCATCAAAGGGAAAATAATCCAACTCTGCGGGAGGTTAATATATTACAATCAGAGGATTTCAATCATCCTCTGCGAACCGCAGTTTTACGGAGGCTGATTTGGAGATACATTCAAAGGAGGGAAGGAACAAGCCGGCCACTAATGAACGTGATGAGAACAGTGCCTGTCGGCATAATCACGGGGGCCTGCAAATGAACAATGTTCAGGAAATGATTGTGAGAAATCAGGCCACAACTGATAATACAGTAAGATTAGGGACTAACAATTCTTTTTAAAAAAAAAATGGAATGACTGTGCAATCCCCCACTCCTCCACTTGCACCTGGCTGGATGACCTTGGGCAAGCCATAACTCTGGCACAGCTGTTCTTGAAAAAGAGCAGTTTCTGTCAAGAGTTCTCTCAGCCCCACCTACCTCACAGGGTGTCTGTTGTGGGGAGGGGAAGGGAAAGGGGTTTGTGAGCCGCTCTGAGACACCTTTGGGTAGTGAAGGGCGGGTTATAAACCCAATCTCTTCTTCTTCTTCTTCTTCTTCTTCTTCTTCTTCTTCTTCTTCTTCTTCTTCTTCTTCTTCTTCTTCTTCTTCTTCTTCCTATGTCAAGTGACTTCTGTCTAAGCTCATAGAGCGAGACTGGAGTTACACCGCAAAGGATTCCATTGTGAACCTCTTTCTCTTAATTGTCAAGGTGTTTATGCCCTATCATAAATTACGAAGCCCAAATAGCAAGTGCTTTTTCATGAAAGAACTGTCGGCGGCCTTAAATCCTAGTGTCAGACGAGGATGTGGGAGACACGGATTCGAATCCCCGGTTTGCCACAGAAACTTGCAGTGTGACCTTGTGCCAGTCACCCACCTCCGCCTAGCCTACCTCACAGGGTTGTTGTGAGGATAAAATGGAGGAAAGGAGAACGGCAGAAGCTGTCTTGAATCCTCATTGGGGGGGGGAACAGGTTATAAGGAAGTAAGGTTGCCAACCTCCAGGAGGCACCTGGAGATCTCCTGCTATTACAGTTGTTCTACAGACTACCAAGATCAGTTCCCCTGCAGAAAATGACTGCTTTGGAGGATGGACTCTATGGAATTATACCCTGCTGGGTTTTTTAAAAGCTGGCTCTATCAAGCCTCTCGAAAGGACAAGCATGCATTTGAAACCCTGTAATAAAGGGGAAGGAGCCATGGTGGGTCAGAGGGTAAGACGCTGACCTGCAGACCAGAAGGTCTGTCGTTTGGCAGTTCGAGACCCGAGTGCCACGTGATGGAGTGAGCTCCCATCTCTGGTCCCAGCTCCTGACAACCTAGCAGTTCGAAAGCAAGAAATTGCAAGTAGATAAATAGGTACCACTTCAGTGGGAAGGTAACAGCGCTCTGTGCACCTTGGCGTTTAGTCATGCCGGCCACATGACCATGGAGAAGTCTTCGGACAGCGCTGGCTCTTCGTCTTGGAAACAGAGATGAGCACCGCCCCCTAGAGTCATATCCGACTGGCTTTTCGAGCAAGGGAAACCTTTACCTTTAATAAAGGGGAAACTGCAGAGATTTGGGGAAGGGGTGCTATTTGTAATGAAATCCTACCCGGAAACATTTTTTTCAGTGGGCTTAATTGAAGTCAATGGGGAATTCTAGCAGGGAAGGACGATCCTGGGAATTTCTCTGCTCGCTAAGATCTGGGCTGTGTTTCAGTTTCCCTTACTGTTGCCAACTCCCAGGTTCAGAAATTTGTGGCAATTTAGGGGTGGAGGCTGGTGAGGATAAGGCTTGGGGAGGGGAGGGCCTTCTGTAGGGTATAATGCTATAGAGTCCATCCTCCAAAGCGGCCCTTTCCTTCAGAGTAACTGATCAATGTAGTCTGGAGGTCAACTGTAACACCAGGAAAGCTCCATGCCCCACCTGGAGGTTGGCAACCCAAGGAGGAACCCTTCTCCCAGCATCCCATGGTCCTGATCCAAACCAGGACCCTGCACATTAGTTATTTGCCTTTGAAAAACACCGAGGAGATCAAGTTACAGAACTCTCCGTGACGCGTCTGTTTTGGCCCTGGACGAAAAACTTTTAATCACCTCCCTTATTATAAGTAAGGTCTAGATCATGGCATCGAAAGTCAGAAGAATCTAACCTGCAGAGCCTTTCGGGTGACGTGCTGCCTGTCTTCATCACTTTTTGATGAGCGTCATTACTGTTAATGGCATAATTAGGAAGCGCTTTTTAGCATCCTACTGTACCTCATTAAACCGTTCAGATTCAAAGCGCAACGGAGGGAGAATCCTGACTGAAAGGTCTAACTTATCAAATACCTCACGAGAACAGCGTGTGTTTGTGTGTGAGTGCAAAGTCCTTGTCTGACATGCATCTTAAGCAGATTGTGCTCTGCGGTAGGGTTGTCAGGTCTGGGTTGGGAAATACCTGGAAATTTGGGGGTGGAGCCTGGGAAAGGCGGGGTGTGGGGCTGGAGCAGGGTTCCTCCAGTTCCTCCAGGGGAACTGATCTTAGTCGTCTGGAGATTACTTGTAAAAGTGGGAGATCTCCAGGTGCAACCTGGAGGCTGGCAACTACGGTTGCCAGGTCTGGGTTGAAAAATACCTGGCGACTTGGGGGTGGATCCAGGAGAGGGCAGGATTCAGGGAGGGGAGGGGCCTCAGCATGGTACAATGCCATAGAGTCCACCCTCCAGAGCAGCCCTTTTCTCCAGGGGAGCTGATTTCTGTCAGCCGGAGATCAGTTGTAAAAGTGGGAGGTCTCCAGGCCCCACCTGGAGACTGGCAACCCTACTTTGAGACCAGCTGA
>NW_015160399.1:14191-17828 GCF_001447785.1 Gekko japonicus
TCTCCAACATGGTGCCTGTCAACACTTTTCTTGGTGCCAGCCAAGTGCTTTTAGATTGGTCAGGGCCAAGTAGGACTTTTGCCCAGCCAGGCTTCTGATTGGCTGCACAGATTTAAAAGCATCCTGTTACACTGAGCTTCGGCTTGGAATGTTGAAGAGTCACTGCAAGAGTTACACATAACCCCGCCCCCTGACACTTTGTTGTTGGCTCGACCTCCTGCGGCAGCCATTTTGTTGTGTCGAAATGTGCCCACCAGCTTGGAAAGGCTGGGGACCCCTGACTTAGATCAATTCCCTCTTGCGTTCAAAACATAGATTTGCTACACCACCTAAGATATTCAAAATAAAGTTTATGCTGCCCAAACTAGGGTTGCCAAATGGGCCCGGGAGGGCGGGGAATCCCCTGCTTTGGAGGGCCGATTTCCGATGCGACGGAATCGGCCCCGGGGGGAACCCCGCCCCCTGAAGCTGCGTCACCAGAGGTGACGCACAACGTAGAGCACGTTGTGGGCGTGGCCCAGATCATCAGGGGGGAACCATATGGTTTTCCCCCCCATGATGTTGGGCCACGCCCCCAACGTGAGCGACGTAGCATGTCACTTCCTGTGACGTGCTGCCGGCACGCGCGCCCTTCGCAAGGTCCCGGAGCCCGGCGAGGCTCCCCCGCTTCAAAGGGTAGGTGCACTTGGCAACCCTACCAGGCAACCCTAGCCCAAACCGAGTGTGGGTTTATCATGCAAATGTAGAACTTGTGTAATACCTCGTGCCGGTATATCACAGTGGCCCTGTCTCCTTCTTCCATTGGTCTATCCAAGTAGTTTCACAATCCGTAGACTATGAGATATATCTTGCAGCAAATGGCTGATCAGTTCTGGTGTTGTAGTGGAATCTGAAGGACTGCCGAATCCCATGGGAACCTGTGCAGTGTAGTGATTAAGAGCGGTGGACTCTGATCTGGAGAACCAGGTTTGATTCCCACATGAAGCCTGCTGGGTGACCTTGGGTCAGTCACTGTCCTCTCAGAATTTTCTTAGCCCCACCTACCACAGAAGGTGTCTGATTAGGGTGGCCAAGTCTATTTACCAGAAGTGATGTGCGATGTCGATCACGTTGAGGGCGTGGCCCCGATCTTCAGAGGGAAAACCATAGAGTTTTCCCTCCGACGACCGGGGCCACCCCCCCAACATGATCGGCGTGGTTGCGTCACCTCCAGTGACGCAGCCACGCTGCGCTTCGGGGGAAAGTGTTCCCCCCGGGGCCTGATTCCGCGGCGGCGGAAATCGGGCCTCCAAAGCGGGGGTTTACCCGCCACCCACCCCCACTTGGCAGCCCTATGCCTGATGTGGGGAGAGGAAGGGAAGGTGAATCTAAGCCACTTTGAGACTCCTCAAGGTAGAGAGAAGTGGGATATAAAGTGGTCTAAAAGGTGCCACTAGACTCAGACTTTGTCCTAGGTGCCCTGAGGTGAGCCATTCTCTCTTATGTGCAAACATTTATTTATTTACTCCCCTTTTAAATTTCTTTTTAATTAAAAAAAAAGGTGTCGATTGCCGCAAACGGAAAGAAATAAAAGTAACAAAACGTAACAACAGTGGTGGGAAGTCTACAGATCAGCATCTCTAAAAGATTTCCAAAGATCTAAGTATCTGGCTGGAGAGCCAGCGTGCTGCAGTGGGCGGAGCATCAGTCTATCATCTGGGAAACTCAGGTTCAAATCCCGATTGTGCCATTCCCCACTTTGGAAGCTGGACTCTACGGCTCTCAAGTCCCTCCTTTCTTCAGGCTCCACCCCTAAAACCTCCAGATATTTCCCAGCCCGGAGGTGGCAGCCCTTGTTGTGCCCCATATTGGATGACTTTGGGCTTTTTTTTCTTTTTTGAAAAAAGAGGTGCCAGAACAGAACTCTCAAGAGCAGGGGTGTCAAACATGCAGCCCGGGGGCCGAGTCAGGCCCCCGGAGGGCTTCTATCAGGCCCGCAGTGGAACTGGCTGTCTTCTGCTTCTTCTTCCAGTTCTGCTGCTGCTGTGTCATCGTAGGTTTGCAGCTTTACAGATACACACCTGAACAGCAGACTCAAGATTGCAACAGCAGGGACATTTTGATGCAATAATTCAGAGCAAGAGGTGTCAGTCATCAGACATTGTTAAATAAGCAAAATATTACAGGAGTGCTAATGTTTTAAGTATGATTTTATTTTAAGTTAAAAAAAGCCCTTTGTCTTTGTGTCCTTTATAAAGTTTATGTCTCCGCTACCTGGCATTACATTTTATGACACACATGGCCCGGCCCAACAAGGTCTCATTTATATCAGACTAGGAGAAAGCCCCGTTGCGGAAATGAATGCAACGGGGTCTATAAAGAGGGCCTGGGTGAGTGCGGGGTCCTGGTGATGTGCCTCGGTCGGCAGGCAGAAGCAAGGGGGAGGCCTTGAAAGCCCCCCCACCTCGCCTGCCCCGGCGAGTGGGCCAGTGAAAAGTACTGGGTTCGCCGCATGGAGGACTCGGACGACGACATGCGGTTGCACACGTTTATTGACTACTTAACAACAACACAACGGCCCTGCAAGACCAACTATATACACTCCCGTCCCCGGGCCTCCCACTCCATTGGAGGGTTTGAATTTCCCGCCAAGGAGCCTATTGGCCGGCTAGGGAGAGGACTAGGATCCGAGGTCCTATTGTCCTTTTGGAGCCAAGCTCCTCTACTTCTTGCGTGCGCCTTGTGGCGGGCCGCATACATAACAGCCAGGAAGGGGCGGGAGGGGGCTCTGGGAGCCTTCTCCTGCTCGTCCGTCTGGGTATGCAGGCAGGAGAAGGAAGGGGAGGGTTTGAAAGCCCCCTCCCCGCTCCCTCCCCGGCTCGCGTGCCTTGGCAAGCGGGCCAGGAAGGAGCAGGAGGGGGCTCTGACTGGGAGCCTTCTCCTGCTAGTCCATCTCGGCGGGCGGGCAGAAGGATTCCTCGAAACGCCCCCCACTCCCTCCCAGGCCCTTGCGAGCGGGCCAGGAAGGCGCAGGAGGGGACTCTGGGAGCCTTTTGCTCGTCTCCCCAGAAGGAGGTCCCGCAGACTACGCAGCCCAGGGGAGCGCAGCGCAGCTGCCTCCCCCGTCCCCGAGGCCAGTCGGTCCCCCTGGGAAGCGTCCATCCCCGCTGGCGGCTCCTCACAGACTGTGGGTGAGAGGCTGGCCGGTGGGTCTGTGGGTGGGACCGAGGCGCTGACAGGCCAATGACTGAGGGAGCACATTTACTGAGGCGCTGACAGGCCAATGGCTGAGGGAGCACATTTTATGTGGCCACCCCAAATCGCTTTTATTAATAAGGAAGGATTCGGCCCTCATAACAAATTAGTTTGGCAATCTGTATACTGAAAACTCATGGACTTTTAAACATGTTAAAAAGAATTTTGTCAAAGAGGTTCTGGAACTCCATTCTGGCGCATTCCCCCCCCCAAAAAAAGCCCTGGGCTGACTCTGATATTCAGGTGTCTGGTTCCGTATGAAGTAAATGGGATGACCATGCAGTCCTATGTAGAGTCACCCCCTTCTGAGGCCGCTGACTTCAACGGACTAAGAATAGCATAACTTTATTAACAATTGCACTGGACCTCTGCACCAGGATCACATTTTTTTGCCATCAATTTG